>NW_024429222.1:0-140185 GCF_017639785.1 Mesocricetus auratus
CGTCTAAAAATGGTTTACGGAGCCAAGACGGTGACACACAACTGTGATCCCAGCACTCAGACGACCAAGGCTGGAGGATATATTTGGGTTGTTTTCCAGAGTTCTATTGCCCTAAACCTTTTTCAAAAAATGCTCTGTCATTTGACTCATAAAGGTTTCTCCAAACCTCTGATTTTTTTATAGCTCTTGGGCATTTACTAAAGCAATTATTGAATCTAAAATTATTCACCAAGAGCATTTTCAAAGTATTTAATTTCTAAAGCATGCTGTACATATTAATATTTTTAAATAAAAAGATGACCATCAAAACATATTTTCCAGATAATACAAATGCATAAAAATTGAAAACTCCTATTTAAAAAATGAGCATGCCTTCTTATACTAGGAATTTTTACTGTTTCTTTTTCTCTACTCCTTTCTTCTCCCTCCCCCACCCATAGTAAAAAAAATTGAGCCTAGGGACTTGCCCCAACTCCTACCCCCTTTCCCTTGGTTGTCCATTTAATACCCCACAGAATTTAACTGGTCATAATGGGTTTTTATATTTGAAAGTCTGCTTACCTTACTACACAATTTTACAATAAATTATAACATTAAATATCATTTTCTGTGATCTTGTGTCTTTAAGTGTGAAATTTTCCTCATTTTAGTTAATACACAATTGATCAAAAAGACAAAATTTATGAGAACATTTGTAAAATAATTTGGAATTGTACCTCAATGGCTTCAATACACCACACAAAGACACACACACACACCAACACTCAGAGAGAGAGAGAGAGAGCAGAGAGAGAGAGAGAGAGAGAGACAGAGAGACAGAGAGAGACAGAGACAGAGAGAGAGACAGAGAGGACACAGAGATGAGAGAGACAATGTTAAACTGTTCTAGAATGAGACGTTTGGCATTAATGCTATTCCTGTGTTTTCCTCTTGGTCTGACCATTGCTGACACTGAGCAATTTTTCCACATAAGTAAATCCACAGGAATGGGAACAGTCTTGCTATGGTGATGCCAGTTAGTTATTTGCACCTCTTTAAGTTAAGATAAAATGCCCTAGACAGTATGGAGGTCTATCATTAATTTGTAATGTTTCATTAGTGGATACAACTGACTTCCTTCCTTTTTGTTGAAAACAAGATGGTGGAAACTGCTTGGCTTGCAGGAGAAGGATTCATTAGGTAGCCATAAGAGCCTGTCTGTCATTATCTGGGATGTATACAAAAACCAATATCAAATGAATATAATATTACCCCTGAGTTGAAAAGCATTCTGCCTTGTCTAATCAGTCTAAAATATTTGAGAAATTGAAATATTGTATTTTAATAGTTACTGTGAAACTGTCTAGAAAATGTGCTGGTTGGTTTCTGTTATCAATTTGATTCAACTAAGAGTACCTTAGGAAGAGGCACCCTGAACTGAAGAACCGCCTTGATCAGATTGGCTGGTGGGAGTATCTGTGGGAATCCTCTATATGTCTATGCATGCATGGGGGCCAAGCCCACTTTGGGGCAACATCCCTAGGCAGGTGAGCCTTGTCTGTATAAGAAAGCCAGCAGAACAGAAGTCAGAGAGCAAGCCAGCAATCAAGGTGCCTCCATGTTCTCTGCTGCACCTCCTGCTTCCAGGTTCCTGACTTGAGTTACCTCAGTGATGGACTATTTTCTGGAGGAGGAAGTCAAATAACCTTTCCCTCCCCAAGTTACTGTTGCTCTTGGTGTTTGCCAAACAACAGAAAGTAAGCTAGTTCAGAAAACTTTTTAACTGGAAAGATGTCCATTCCTAGAGGAAGAAAA
The DNA here is from genome assembly GCF_017639785.1 of Mesocricetus auratus. Classification (NCBI taxonomy): domain Eukaryota; kingdom Metazoa; phylum Chordata; class Mammalia; order Rodentia; family Cricetidae; genus Mesocricetus; species Mesocricetus auratus. The sequence continues at coordinate 1,795 of NW_024429222.1, forward strand.
ATGGTACACTGATTCATATAATACAATTATATATGTGTATAATATAAACATGTATATATATATTAGAGTTATAATGTATAGGTATCATATTATCTAAACTATTCCTTCTGATAATTTAAAAGGCAGTTTTACATACTATAATAATTTCATCACATAATACCAAAAAGTGGGAAACTCATCCTTTATCATTATCAATTAAAAGCTCAGGACACACTTTGTATTACTAAATTTGCTCATATCTAGAATGAAACACCGAACACATAGCAACTTAAGGAAGGAAGGGTTTACATTGTAGGGGAGGGGAGTGCTTCCTTGTAGGGGAAGGTATAACAATATTAACATACTGTAGCTGGTCACATTACATATGCATTCAGGAAACTGGAATTCAGCAGGCTTCCCCAATTTCTCCTCATTTTATTCATTTGTGTTTATGGCCCATGGATTGGTGGTGTTCATGTTCAAGATGGAGGCTCCTCCTCTCTTGAACTCTAGAAACACCCTCACAGACATGACAGAGGCATGTCTTCTAGGCAATTCTAAGTGTAGTCAAGTGAAACAATGAAAACTGACAGGCATGTACTTCATACAGTCAAACATTCAGGGCACACAATAACCCAACAGTCTTACATAAGTAGTGTATGACCTTTCCTCTAGGGATTTAGAGCTGTTTCTCTCTTTTAATGATGTCTAGATGTCATTGAGGATCACTGCCTGGGTCCTTCAGTGTCTTGGAATTACACAATGATGTCACCTCAATTTTACCAAACCTCTGTGGGTGACAGACTTGGGATAGTCCTACAAAAAGAAAGCTTCTGCCCTTGGGAGCTCTTTCAGTACATACATCCCCAAATATGTTACTTTGACATCAGGATTATCTTAAGCTAAAGACACTAAACAAACAGGAAGTGCAAGAAGATCACTCTGATACTTGTTGCTTCTAAAAGCCCCAAATGAAATTCCCTTTTGTAAGATTCTCCACCCACCTATTCCTTACCAGAAGGACAATGACATTCTTGTCATGAAAGTAGCTGAGACTGAGGAAAAACTATACAAACACTTACATTCCTGGTCACTTCTCTACCCAATTGTTTTCACTTGTCTTACCACATTTTCACAGATCACTACTTTCTATACAAGCCAGTGTATATATGTATTGATGCTAACTGCTTCTTTAAGTCTTCAGTTCCTCAGGAAGGTGCACACTTGGTAAAACTTGAATTAACTACATTTGCATCATTTTCCTCTGCTGAGCTATCTTATTTCAGTTTAGTTCTTAAGTCCAGATGTATGTAATGGTGTGCTAGGCTGGGCTCCCCAGCTCTTCACATGAGAACAGACAACTTTATATATTTGTTGTTTCTTGAGTCATTCAGTTGAACGTCAAAAGTCCACAGAGTCAATCACAGTCTCAACCCTGTGTAAAAGTCTAATGTTCCGGCTTGAGGGATGGCTCGGAGGTTAAGAACACTGACTGTTCTTCCAGAGGAGCTTAGTTCAATTCCCAGTAGCCACTTGGTGACTCACAATCATCTGCAATGAGATCTGGTGTCCTCTTCTGGCCTGCAGGCACACATGCAGACACAACATTGTATGCATAATAAATAAGTAAATAAATAGATAAATCAATAAAAAGTCCAAAGTTCAAAGTATCTTATGAGAATCCTGGCAAAGTCTGAACTGAACTCTCACTAAAATCAAAATTAAGGGGTAAAGCACATATTTCCAACCTACAGTGTGGCACAAGATACACATTACTGTTCCAAGAGACAGAACAGTGAGCACAGTGAGGGAATACTGGACAAAAGGAAGACCAAACTCCAGCTGGGCAAACTCCAACCTGCATCTCCATGTGTGATGTCAAAGCAGTCTTCAGATCTCTAACTCCTTTTAGCTCTGTTGACCGCTACACCCTTCTCTCTTGGGCTGAGTCCACAGAGTTTTAGCCCCTGTTTTTGAGATGTGTCCCACGACTGTGTCATCCTTTCATACAATGGCCTCTCTGGACCTTCATGCAGGGACATCCCTGACACAGCTGGCTTCAGCTGCTTTCCTTAGCCAGAGAGAGAGAGATTCCACAACCCATGGACCTGTATGTCTCTCTTAGGGTCCTTGTTTCCTAGATTCTCTGGAGCTGTGGACTGCAGGCTGGTAGTCCTTTTCTCTGTGTTTAATCTCCATATAAGAGTGAGTACATGCCATGCTTGTCTTTCTGTGACTGGGTTACCTCATTCAGTATGGTTTCTTCCAGTTCCATCCATTTATCTGGGAATTTCAAGATTTCATTATTTTTTTCCCCTGCTCAGTAAACTCCATTGTGTAAAGATACCACATTTTCTCTCACCATTCTTTGGTTGAGGGGCATCGAAGTTGCTTCCAGGTTTTGGCTATGGCAAACAATGCTGCTATGAACATATTTGAACAGATGTCCTTGTTATTTGATTTTATATCCCTTGGGTATATGCCCAAGACTGGAATTGCTGGATCTTGCGGTAGACTGATTCCCATTTTCCACAGAAACTGCCATGCTGATTTCCAAAGTGGCTGTACAAGTTTACACTCCCATCAGCAATGGAGGAGTGCTCCCCTTCTCCACATCCTCTCCAGCACAAACTATCACTGGTGTTTTGGCAGGTGTAAGATGGTATCTCAGAGTTGTTTGGGTTTGCACATCCCTGATAGCTAAGGATGTTGAACAATTTCTTAAGTGTCTTTCAGCCATTTTAGAATCCTCTATTGAGAATTCTCTATTTAGTTCTGGACCCCAGTTTTTCATTGGATTATTTGGTGTTTTGGTGACTAGCTTCTTGAATTCTTTGTATATTTTGGAAATCAGCACTCTGTCAGATGTTGGGTTGGTGAAGATCTTTTCCCGTTTTGTTGACTGCCATTTTGTCTTGCTTCACAGTCCTTGAAGGAACAATACTCAACTTTATATGGAAAAACAAAAAACCCAGGACAATCAAAACAATCCTGTACAGTAAAGGAACTCCCAGAGGCATCACCATCCCTGACTTCAAGTTCTACTAGAGAGCTATAGTAATGAAAACAGCTTGGTCCTGGCACAAAAACAGAGAGATCAACCAATGGAATCCAATTCAAAATGCTGATATTAACTCACACACCTGTGAACACCTAATTTTTGACGAAGAAGCTAAACTTACACAATGGAAAAAAGAAAGCTTCTTCAATAAATGGTGCTGGCATTACTGGATGTTTGCATGTAGATTGCAGATAGATCCATATCTACCACCATGCACAAAAGTTAAGTTCAAATGGATCAAAACCCAGCCACACTGAATATCATAGAAGAAAAAGTGGGGGTGGGCAGTGGTGGCACATGCCTTTAATCCCAGCACTCAGGAGTTAGAGGCAGGTGGATCTCTGTGAGTTCCAGACTTGCTTGGTCTGAAAGAGCTAGTTCTAGGACAGTCTCCAAAGCCAGAGAGAAACCATATATATAGATAGATATAGATATAGATATGGAGGTATCCTTGAACTAATTGGTACAGGAGATCACTTTCTGAACATAAGGCCAGTAGCACAGACACTGAGATCAACAATTAATAAATGGTACCTCCTGAAACTGAGAAGCTTCTGTAAGGCAAAGGACACAGTCAACAAGACAAAAGGGATCATGTCTTTTAAATAAACACCAATCTAAAGTAGACTAAGCCTGGAGTCACCACTGGAGGCAGCACCATGTTTCCCAGGGCCAGGGAGGGAGAGAGGACTTAGTGCTGAACAGATCCAACAGGACAGATCTGAGATGGCACCCTGTGGATCCCTCCTCACTGCCATCCTACAACATTGCTTAAATTCTAAATGACGGGAAAGAGGGAGAGAGCCTGCAGGGAGAGGACTGGAAGGAGGCAGGAGCTCAGGATACAGAAGTTCATGTCCTTAGGTCTCAGTCTCCTGAGTGCAGGGGCCTAGAAGGGTCCTAATGGGAAAGGAAGGAGAAACACATTTGAATGCTGTCACTGAGGAGGCACAAGAGATAAGGAGGCAGGCTCCACTTACAGGAACAAGAACAGGCCCAGTGCTCCATAAAAAGTAAAAAGACAACAATAAACAGCGAATATGGGGTAAAGAGCTACAGCCAGGTTAGAGCCCAGGCTGGCCTGTCCCACCAGTCCTGGCTGCTCACACTCCTGGGACAGGACAGGACTCTGGCCATCCCTGTGTCCCTGTGATCACAGATCTCAGGATGTGCTGTCAAGTGATGAGGAGAACAGAACCAGGAGGTGACAGAGCTGAGGAGTGACCATGTCACAGCCAATGTCAAATTGAGCTGCACCCGGGCACAGCCCTGCTCTCACTCAGCTCCCACAGCCTCATCCTGTGACACCAGAGACACAGAACATGATGTGCACATTTCTGGGAGGTTCTCCATGCTGCCATTCACTTCCTCCTCAAACTCTAAGTATCTCAACAATACATTTAACAGCTATCAGCCTGTCAGCTCAAGGATGTGAACAATCAAATTCAAATTGTGATCCTTAGTTTCAGTGAGGAACTTAGAACCTGAAGCTCAGAGCAGGAGGAGGTAACAGGATAATGTGTCCCTTCCTGCCTGCTGGAACAGGAGGGTTGGCCATGGAAGGGAACACAGGCAGTGCAGGGACAGGGTCCTGATGTGCAGGGCTGGGCTGGGCTCCCAGTTCTTCATATTCAGCCCATAGGATCACAGGGAACATCAGACACTGTTGCTAAAAGTGGACCTAGGGGCCCTGGATGTCACAGGAGAGGCCTAAATACACTGTCATTCCATCCATTCCTGGCAGCTGTCTTCATGCTACAAAGAAGAGTCATGAACAATCACTGTGAAGACAACATCCCAACAACCCACCACTCACTCACAGGCAATTCTGGGGGTCTCTGAATCCCAATCATGTCCACTTTGCCCCTCGCCAGTTTGGTCTCAGAGTGTCCTCTTCAGTCGGGGAGAGACACATCTGAGCTCTGGTAACTGTCACTGAACACACACACACACACACACACACACACACACACACACACACACACACACACACATACTCTCTCTCTCTCTCTCTCTCTCTCTCTCTCTCTCAGGTAAAAAAAACATAGCCCCTAGGAGCTTTTGCTGGAGGAGCTAATATTGGTGACACAGGTCTGCAAATACTCCAGGTCCACCCCAAGGGTCTCAGGGACAATCCTGCTTTCCCACACTTACCTGGAGCCAGAACATAGTTCCCTCCTCTTCCACCTGTAAGAAGAAAAGCTGTGAGAGACCAGGGAGGAACCTGACCCTAGGAACTTTCAAGAAACAACATCAGACCCAGATTAGAGACAGGAACAATTGAGGTGTGGATGTGTTTCCATGAGGCAGAGCACACTGCTAAAAGGGGCTGAGAGAGAACTCACACCCTGCCCTTTCCTACCTGTGTTTCTCCTCCTCTTCCTCACAACAGCCACCACAGCTCCAATAATGGTCACAGCTCCAAGGACAAACAGAACAGCAATGACTGCCAGGATGGGGACAGAGGCCTGAGGAGGCTCTGGCAAGGGAAGGACAGGAAGGGAAAATGAGGGTCATGGCCCCAGCTCTCAGCCCTGACACTGCTCAGGCACTGCAGAAGGCTCCATCTTTCCCTGACCCCAGCTCTGCACCCACTCCCTCCTTACCCCATCTCAGGGTGAGGGGCTCAGGCAGTGCTTCATGGTACACATGGCATGTGTATTTCTGCTCCTCCCCAGAAGGCACCACCACAGATGCCCACTTCTGGAAGGTTCCATCCCCAGAAGGTCTGGTCTCCACCAGCTCCATATCCTGAGTCTGTTCCTCCTCCTCCCTCTGCCAAGTCAGGGTGATGTCAGCAGGGTAAAAGCCCAGGGCCCAGCATCTCAGGGTGACATCACCTTTATGTCCAGGATGATGGGTCACATGTGCCTTTGGGGGATCTGTGTGAAAGATTTAAGAAATCCCACCATAACAAGGTAAATTGAAATCTGCAAAGACAAAATTTAATTAATGATTAAACTATGTGTCTGAACACTTCTGACTGTCATCCCACTAATGACCTGCAGGTCATCACAGATCTGCATTCTGGACACAGAAGCTACTAGAAAATCACATGACCCATCACATCACATGGTCTTCGTTATGTGATGTTTTATAGCATAAGTTACATGGTCAAAGAACAGAAAAAGGGATGGAAAATAATTTATATATGTGATTAAATTCATATCAATATATGAAATTATGAAGAATGGGATACATAAGAGTGCCACCAACCAATGCTGTCGCCATTGAGACAGAACCGCTGTGGCCATCTTGCTGACCAGCATAACTGTCTGTCCAAATGAGCAGACAACACCAAGTGTGCAGCAGAAATGGGGTGAACCTCTGACACTGGGGCAGAGGAAATGACTCCCCAGAACTTTCTTCTGGGGGACAAGATACAAGGTGTTGTCACCCAGCGTCCCTGGGACTGTGCTGTGGAGCCCCATGCAGTGCTCACTGGGACACAGTGCTGCTCACAGGAGTGTGTGGATTTTATTTGTCAGTCAAGAAAGTTCAATTCCTAATTCACTAGAGGTAACACTGTAACTTGGTCAGGCAGAAGGAAAGCAGTGGGTGTTTGGATAGTTAATTCTGGCAGAAAATAGTCTAAGCTCATGGGACTGTTTCCTTTAAAGGGAACTCTGAGTTGTCTAATTATCCAGTTAGCAGTCCCCCATGACATATGTGGAGACTGATAGAGATGATAATAAAAGGGGAGGGTGAAACAGTATCACCCAGTGAGTAAGAAAAACTCACTAAAGGAAAATGACAACTGAACAAAAAGAAAGGCTGGGCTGTGTTGGTGCACACCTTTAATCCCAGTACTTGGGAGGCAGAGGCAGAGGGATCTCTGAGTTTGAGACCGGCCTGGTCTATGTAAGCCAAAGAGAAACCCAATCTCGAAAACAAAACAAAAACAAAAACAAAAACATACAAACAAAAAGAAAGAACAAAGAATAGAAAAAACAGAGCTTTTTTTTCAGGGTACCCCAAAGTGTTCACGTGACCATTTTAGGAAAACAGAGATAGAATTGAGGTGAGGAAGGGATGTAAAACTCACTCACAGGGATCTGGTACAATGCATTGTTTGGAAAAGTTCTAGAAACTGGGGAACCAGCCTGGGGTAGGGGCATCCATGTCTCCCATCAGGTAAAGGAGACTCTGGTCCCGGTGTGGGAGAATCCGGCCTGGGAGAGGCCATGGCTGACCCAGGGCTGCAGATTGAAGGAGCCACTGCTGGGGATGTGGGCATCTTCTCTCCTCCCTCCTGAGACAGATCTGGAACCTTCCAGGGAGAAGGCTGAGCCCTGGGAGATCAGTGCAGTCCCTGCCAGACTGTGGAGGGAGAAATATATACAGGATTCTGGGGTGAAGGCCTAATTGAACTTCACTGTGCTATACTGGGAGCAGGGATGATAAAGGATATGAGGCACAATGTGGTTCTTTAACAGGACCTGTGCTACAGCTGTAGAAAAAGCTGCAGGAAGAATCAGTAGGATGTGTGACAAAGAACTAGTATAACAAGGACTCAGGAAGACAACACCCACATCTCACTGGAGAAAGAGGCCATGGGATGTCCACACCCAGCCTGTATCACATGAGAAGACTTCAGTCTCCAGGCTGGTGCAGAATAAACTCTGCTAGTGGGCCCAAGCCAGGGACAACCATCAGCTATGGCAGCCCACAGTGTCAGGACAGGTAGGGAGTGTGTCAAATTCATTACTGCAGGGGTCTGAAGGGTCTTTTATAACTATGGGTTTTGCCCAGCATGGCTGAAGTCAGGGACACAATATGAAACACAACTACAGCCAGCTCCCTAACCTATCCACATTTAATTATAAATTGTATATAAATTTAATGAAGAGAGGCCTCTGAAGAAAGTGTCAACTTAGTGCATAGTCTATGACATAAGGCTTGAGCTTCCAGAATGTTAATGGTAATTACTGGCACCACCCACCTGTTTGTGACATCCCCACAGGGAGCACATGCTTCACAGGTATGGGTGCTTCTCATGGGCTTCTCTAGACATGAACCTCCCTGGAAATCATCTTTACATTCGTCTCATAGGCCCTTCCCAGAATGGACACAGTCACCTATGCCATACTCTATCCATTTTATTTTCAAACTTAAGCCTTTACTTATGAGACCTGTGTTCATATAATTGTGGGTGAATCTGTGTGTATGTGTGAGTGGATTTTGTCAATTTACTTCAACTAACCTCTTCCTGTATTTGTGAGAAAAGGTGACAGCTGCTGAGGCAGAGCCAGCACACGCCTTGGAACTCCAGTTTCCAAACGACAACAGGAAGAAGCTCTGCTGTTATGCAGATCTCCAGAGGGACATTCTCAGAAGTCATTGACTGTTTCAAGGCAGGACCAGGTAAGGGAATTTCATGACATCCTGCTTTCTGGGTAATCCTCCTGCAAGCTATGTTTAATAGTGGTGATGGGAGAGGTTGTACCCAAACATTTTCCATCGGCTGGATACCCAAAATACTGCAGATGGCACACTTAAAATCTCTTGACAAGAGAAACTTATTAATAAACTGAGCAGCAGAAAGGAGGTGAAATGTGCACATTAGGGTAGAGTATGGCCCTTCACTACTGAACATGCTGGTCCCAGGGGTGAAGTTCCCTGGAGGAGAAAGACTAGATGTGAGCTTGTTCCCAAGAATGATCTTAAGAGAAGCCTTCAGGGACTTCCCCTAAATACCAGCCCAAAGGACATCTGTGTGCATGGACAGCCTTTGAGTTTCACAGACAGAGTGAGGCCTGGCCTCTGTGACCTCACATGAGGGTCACTGTCATAGTTCAGGGTGTGACCCAGTTCAGAGGGCAGCAGAGTCCAGTATAGTGGACCAGGATTTAGCTCAGGAGAAGGTGGGCAGAGATCTATTTCAGGTAAGTGATTGCTGAAAATTTTGTAGGTGAAGAAGTGATCTCAAACCAGTGTACTTGGCAGGGTGCTCTCTGGAAAGGGGTGACAAGGGCAGATTCGGTGTCTGAGGGGTTTTTGATTGACACAGCAGATATGACAATGAGATGGGTTACAAAAACAAGGATCAGAGAAATACCCTCACTAAACATGGCCATGTGTGACATTCAGAGAGAGGATGCCATCCCCACATAGCAAAGAGATCTTGTGAAGATCCGTAGACACTTCTATGCCTTAGCAAGGCATCCTACAGATGATGGGAGGACTAACCGCTGCTGTTTCATGTAACTGTGATATTCCATCAAGGGTTCAGACCACAGGAAGGAAATATACCACGGTGTCTTGGTGGGACTCTCTTATGTGTATCTCACAAAGTCAAAGGAACAGTCTTTCCACATGAGCTCATGGATATCCCCTCCACCATAGACCGTCTGGTGTGCAACAGGAAGGACTTACCCAACCAGCTTTCTCTCCTACATATTTCATCTTTATATACTGTATAATTATTTCATGTGAACTGTGGGCTACTTGTGTCTGTGTCTGTGCATGTTTCCCCGCGGACAGGTCAATAATGTTCTGAGAACATTTAAGATGCTAGTATCTTCCACTATCAAAGTCCACCTGACTTTTCTTTTAATTTTTCAGAAATGCTGAAAATAGACCAAGATTTAGTCAAAGATTTGGGCAAGCATCGGCTGGAAAGGATTGACTACTTCCACCCTAATGATAAACAGGTACCCTGACCCTGAAAAAGGCTGGACCCCAAATCAGAAGATACGGGGAACCAAGGAATTCCCTTACCTAAAGAAGCCAAGGCCCATTAGAGAGGAAACATGGGCCTGGGACAATCAAAGGAGGGAGGCCAGGGCCAAACCAAGAAAATGAGTGTGCCCACACCAATCCTGAACCTGAAACAGCCCGGGCCCAAAGCAAGAAGAGACGTGGGCCTGGGCTAACCCCTGACTCTAAGGAAGCCTGAGCACAATTATCCAGAGAATTTGGCCTGGGCCAGTCAAAAGAAGAGGCCTGGGCAAGACCAAGAAAATGAATGTGCTCAGGCCAATCCTGACCCTGAAATAGCCCAGGCCCAAAGCAAGAAAAGATGTGGGCCTGGGATAACCCCTAACCCTTAAAAAGCCTAAGCACAATTATCCAGAGAATTTGCCTGGGCCAGTCAAAAGAAGAGGCCTGGGCCAGACCAAGAAAATGATTGTGCCCAGGCCAATCCTGACCCTGAAATAGCCCGGGCCCAAAGCAAGAAGAGATGTGGGCCTGGGCTAACCCCTGACCCTTAAGAAGCCTGAGCACAATTATCCAGAGAATTTGGCCTGGGCCAGTCAAAAGAAGAGGCCTGGGCCAGACCAAGAAAATGAGTGTGCCCAGGCCAATCCTGACCCTGAAATAGCCCGGGCCCAAAGCAAGAAGAGATGTGGGCCTGGGCTAACCCCTGACCCTAAAGGAGCCTGAGCACAATTATCCAGAGAATTTGGCCTGGGCCAGTCAAAAGAAGAGGCCTGGGCCAGACCAAGAAAATGAGTGTGCCCAGGCCAATCCTGACCCTGAAAAAGCCCGGGCCCAAAGCAAGAAGAGACATGGGCCTGGGCTAACCCCTGACCCTAAAGGAGCCTGAGCACAATTATCCGGAGAATTTGTCATTGGCCAATCAAGAGAAAGTGGTCTGGGCCAGACCAAGAAAATGAGTGTGCCCTGGACAATCCTGATCCTAACAATGACGAAATTTTGGCACAAAAACTAATGTAATATCAGCACAGATTAATCCCCTCCCAAAGAAGCCTGAACCCACTGCCAATCTAAAGTCAAACAACACCGTGGTTGTACTTTGTACCATGAGGTTCTCTGAAGAAGGCCTTAATTTCAGTTCTTATTTTACACCTAACCAAGACATCAGTGCACACTTGTCACGTATAGCCTTGGACTAACTGGGGAAACCTTTCCCTGAAGCCGGGCTGTAAACTGCTATTCTTAATATGACCGGTGTAATTCCTTGGCTCCCGAGTGCCAGACTACCTTCCCATCCAAGCTGTAATACTCAGTATTCTTTGGCTCATGAGTGCCAGAATCTATCCCTGTCCATCCCATTTAATGCGTCAAAATGCTTACAAATGGAGCTTTAGATAGATACCTTAATTAAAAATAAACCATTTCGAAAAAGAGATCAGCCCCTCCAAGACTCCAACCCAGCGAGCCCAGCTTCAGGTGAGATTGGGTCTCTGGCTGGGACCACCCGCCCATCACCCATCCCCCTCCATCTTCGGGGCCGCTCCCGGCTTCCAGAAGAGTCGCCCACACAGGCCCCTCCAAGACCCCAACCCAGGGAGCCCAGCTTCAGGTGAGATTGGGTCCCCGGCTGGGACCACCCGCCCATCACCCATCCCCCTCATCTTCGGGGCCGCTCCCGGCTTCCAGAAGAGCCGCCCACACAGGAAAGAGATCAGCCCCTCCAAGACCCCAACCCAGCGAGCCCAGCTTCAGGAAAGAAATCAGCCCCTCCAAGACCCCAACCCCAGCAAGGCCAGCTTCAGCTTCAGCTGCAGTAAGGAAGGAGACCAGTGGAAACAGAAAGCCCCCACCAGCACCCACTGGAAGAAGAGATGGGAAGAAGACAGAATAAGAGATCACTCAGCAATAGAAACACCAACACAACCCCACCAGAATCCAGGGATCCAACACCAGCAAGACCTGAAAAGCACTACATAGATGAAGAAGAGGAGACAGACCTTAAAAATTATTTCATGAAGATGATGGAGAGCCTCAAAGAAGAAACGAGGAAATCCCTTAAAGAAATAGAAGAAAAAACAAACAAAAAAATCCATGAAATGGGGGAAAAATTTCAAGAAATAAACAAATCTCTCAAAGAATCTAAAGAGCACCAAGAAAAAACAACCAAGAAAATTAAGGAAACAGCTCAAACAGTTGAAGGATTGAAAGCTGAAATAGAAACGATAAAGAAAACACAGAATGAAGGGATGCTGGAAATAGAAAAGCTCGGTAAACGGTCTGGAATTACAGATGCAAGCATCACCAATAGAATACAAGAGATAGAAGAGAGAATCTCAGGTGTTGAAGACTCATTAGAGGACATAGCATCGTCAACCAAAGAAAATCTCAAAACCAACAAATCCGTAACACAAAATATTCAGGAAATATGGGACACCGTGAAGAAGCCAAACCTGAGAATAATAGGTATAGAAGAAGGTGAAGAACTTCAACTTAAAGGTACAGAAAACATATTCAACAAAATCATAGAAGAAAACTTCCCTAACCTAAAGAAAGATATGCCTATGAAAGTACAAGAATCTTACAGAACACCAAATAGGCTTGACCAGAAAAAGAAGTCACCTCGCCATATAATAATCAAAACATCAAACCTACAGAGCAAAGAGAAAATATTAAGAGCAGCTAAAGGAAAAGGCCAAGTAACATATAAAGGCAGACCTATCCGAATTACACCTGACTTCTCAATGGAAATGATGAAAGCCAGAAGATCCTGGTCAGATGTCCTACAAACGCTAAGGGAACAAGGATGCCAGCCCAGACTACTATATCCAGCAAAGCTCTCAATTACCATAGATGGAGAAAACAAAATATTCCATGACAAAGCCAGATTTAAACAATACGTATCCATGAATCCAGCTCTACAGAAAATGCTAGAAGGAAAACCTAGAGCCAAGGAAGATAACTACATTAACAAAGACACAGGCAATATAGAATCATACTTTACAAAACACTAAAAGAAAAAGGGAGGAGAAACTACACAAAATAACTTCACTAACAATAAATCAAGCGCAAACAAGGATCACCAATCAATGGTCATTAATATCCCTCAATGTCAATGGCCTCAACTTACCTATAAAAAGACACAGACTATCAGAATGGATACGAAGACAGAACCCTTCCTTCTGCTGCATACAAGAAACACATCTCAACACCAAAGACAGACGTTATCTCAGAGTAAAGGGCTGGGAAAAGATCTTCCAATCAAACGGCCCCAAGAAACAAGCGGGCATAGCAATCCTAATATCTAACAAATTAGACTTCAAATTAAAATCAATCAAAAGAGATGAAGAAGGGCACTTCATATTCATCAAAGGAAAAATACATCAAAACGAAGTCTCGATTTTAAATATCTACGCCCCAAATACAAAGGCACCTACATTCGTGAAAGAAACATTACTAAAGCTCAAAATGCACATAAAATCTCACACACTAATAGTAGGAGACTTCAACACTCCGCTCTCACCACTAGATAGGACCTCCAGACAGAAACTTAACAAAGAAACAAAAGAATTAATAGAAGTTATGACCCAACTGGGTTTAACAGACATCTATAGAACATTCCACCCAAATACAAAGGGATATACCTTCTTCTCGGCACCACATGGAACCTTCTCTAAAATTGACCACATAATAGGAAACATAGCAAATCTCCACAGATATAAAAAAATTGGAATAACCCCCTGCATCTTATCAGACCACCATGCATTAACATTAGAATTCAACAATAACACAAATCGCAGAAACCCTACAAACTCATGGAGATTGAACAATGCACAATTGCACCATCCCTGGGTAAAGGAACAAATAAAAAAAGAAATTAAAGACTTCCTCGATTTCAATGAGAATGAAGACACAACATACACAAACTTATGGGACACTTTGAAAGCAGTGCTGAGAGGAAAGTTTATAGCACTAAGTGCCCACATGAAAAAACTGGAGAACAGTCATACTAGAGAATTAATAGCACAGCTGAATGTTCTAGAACATAAAGAAGCAAACTCCCCCAGGAGGAGCAGACGCCAGGAAATAATCAAATTGAGGGCTGAAATCAATCAAGTAGAAACCAGGAAAACATTGAGAAGAATCAATGAAACAAAGAGGTGGTTCTTTGAGAAAATCAACGAAATAGACAAACCTCTGTCCAAACTAACCAAAAGACAGAGAGAGAACATGCTAATTAACAAAAGCAGGGATGAGAAAGGGGACATAACAACGGACTCTGAGGAAATCAAGAGAATCATCAGGGCATACTTTGAAAATCTGTACTCCACAAAATTTGAAAATTTAAAGGAAATGGACAATTTCCTGGATAGATATCACTTGCCAAAACTAAATCAAGAACAGATAAATAATCTAAACAGACCTATAACCCCTAATGAAATAGAAGCAGTCATCAAAAGTCTCCCAAACAAAAAAAGCCCAGGCCCAGATGGCTTCAGTGCTGAATTCTACCAGAAATTCAAAGAAGAGCTCATTCCAATACTCGTCAAAGTATTCCACACTATAGAAGCAGGAGGCTCACTGCCAAACTCTTTCTACGAGGCTACAATTACCTTGATACCCAAGCCACACAAAGACACAACTAAGAAAGAGAACTATAGACCAATTTCCCTCATGAACATTGATGCAAAAATACTCAATAAAATACGTGCAAACCGGATTCAAGAACACATCAGAAAAATCATCCACCATGATCAAGTAGGCTTCATTCCAGGAATGCAGGGATGGTTCAACATTAGAAAATCTATCAATGTAATCCACCATATTAACAATCTGCGAAAGAAAAACCACATGATCATCTCACTAGATGCTGAAAAAGCCTTTGACAAAATCCAGCACCCCTTCATGATAAAGGTCCTAGAGAGATCAGGGATAACAGGAACGTACCTGAATATAATAAAAGCACTATACAGTAAACCAACAGCTAACATCAAACTAAATGGAGAGAAACTCAAAGCAATTCCTCTAAAATCAGGAACAAGACAAGGCTGTCCACTCTCTCCATATCTCTTCAATATTGTACTTGAAGTTCTAGCTACAGCAATAAGACAACAAAAGGAGATAAAGGGGATACAAATAGGAAAAGAAGAAGTCAAACTTTCATTATTTGCAGATGATATGATAGTTTACATAAGTGACCCAAAAAACTCCGCAAGGTTACTCCTAGAGCTGATAAACACCTTCAGCAATGTGGCAGGATACAAGGTAAACTCAAAAAAATCAGTGGCCCTATTATATACAGATGATGAAGTGACTGAGAAAGAAATCAGAGAAACATCACCTTTTACAATAGCCAAAAACAGCATCAAATATCTGGGGATAATGTTAACCAAGGAAGGGAAAGACCTGTATATCAAGAACTTTGTGTCTTTGAAGAAAGAAATCAAAGAAGATACCAGAAAATGGAAACATCTCCCATGCTCTTGGATTGGTAGGATCAACATAATAAAAATGGCAATCTTGCCAAAAGCAGTCTATAGATTCAATGCAATCCCTATCAAAATTCCATCACAATTTTTCAAGGACCTGGAAAGAACATTAAGCAACTTTATATGGAAAAACAAAAGGCCCAGGATAGCCAAAACATCCCTATACAATAAAGGAACTTCAGGAGGCATCACCATACCTGACTTCAAGCTCTATTATAGAGCTATAGTCCTGAAAACAGCTTGGTATTGGCACAAAAATAGGCAGGTAGACCAATGGAACCGAATCGAAAGCCCTAATTTTAACCCACACACCTATGAACACCTGATTTTTGACAAAGAAGCTAAAACTGTACAGTGGAAAAAAGAAAGCATCTTCAACAAATGGTGCTGGCATAACTGGGTAGTGGTATGCAGAAGACTGCAGATAGATCCATGTTTATCGCCTTGTACAAAACTTAAGTCCAAATGGATCAAAGATCTCAACATACATCCAGCCACACTGAAACTTTTAGAAGAGAAAGTGGGAGATACTCTTCAACGAGTTGGTACAGGAGACCACTTCCTAAACATAACACCAGTGGCACAGGCACTGAGATCAACAATTAACAAATGGGACCTTCTGAAACTAAAAAGCTTCTGTAAGGCAAAGGACACAATCAAAAAGACAAAAAGGCAGGCCACAGAATGGGAAAAGATATTCACTAACCCTACATCTGACAGAGGGCTAATCTCCAAAATTTACAAAGAACTCAAGAAACAAGTCTCCAAAACACCAAAGGATCCACTTGAAAGGTGGGGTACAGAGCTAAATAGAGAATTCTCAGTAGAGGAGGCTAAAATGGCCAAGAGACACTTAAGAAAGTGCTCAACATCCTTAGCCATCAGGGAAATGCAAATCAAAACAACTCTGAGATACCATCTTACTCCTGTCAGAATGGCTAGAATCAAAAACACCGAAGCCAATTTATGCTGGAGGGGATGTGGAGAGAGAGGAACACTCCTCCACTGCTGGTGGGAATGCCAACTCATACAGCCTCTTTGGAAATCAGTATGGAGATTCCTCAGGAAAATGGGAATTAATCTACCACTAGACCCAGCAATTCCACTCTTAGGCATTTATCCAAATGAGGCAGGTTCATACAACAAGGGCATCTGCTCCACTATGTTCATAGCAGCATTGTTTGTAATAGCCAGAACCTGGAAGCAACCTAGATGCCCCTCAACTGAAGAGTGGATAGAGAAAATGTGGTACATTTACACAATGGAGTATTACTCAGCAGAAAAAAACAATGGAATCTTGAAATTCACAGGGAAATGGATAGCACTGGAAGAAACCATCCTGAGTGAGGTAACCCAGTCGCAAAAAGACAAACATGGTATGTACTCACTCATATATGGATTTTAGATATGGATCAGGATAGTGCCAGTCTGCACCTCCACAGATAGTCTGGGAAACAGGAAAGAACCTAAAAGATATGCATATATGCATAATACCCAAGAGAAGAGGATGGAGACAAGATCTTCTGAATGGATGGGGAACAGGGCGAGGGGGGGGTAGTGGGACCTGGGAAGAATAGAGGGGGTAAAGAGGAAGGGAGTTGGTCATGGGGGAACAGGAAGTTGAGGGGGTGGGGGTAGAATAGGGGGAAGAGGGAATCATAGGATCGAAGACAGATCAGGCACCAGAGCGACCTCGAGTGATCTAAAGGGATAACACCAATTGGCAAGCTAAGCAATAGTGGAAGGACCACCTCGAATGCCCATTCCTGATAATGAACTTGATGTCTATAACTATCCGGGAGCCTTCATCCTGGGACTGATGGAAGCAGAGGAAAACACACAACTAAGCACTGAACTGAACCCAAGGAACCCAGTGACAGAGAGAGAGGAATGATGAGCAAATTGGCAAAGAATGGGCTGGCAAAACCAGCAGAGACAGCTGATCTGAACAGGGGAGTGCTCTTGGACCCCAGACCGACAGTGGGGAGGCCAGAATGGGACTGATCTGGACCCCCAAATGTGAGTGTCAGTGAGAAGGCCTGGACAACCTATGGGGCTCTGAGCTGTGGATCAGTGTCTATCCCTGGTATACAATCTGTCTTCATGTGCCTATAGCACAAAGAGAGATGCTCTCTCAGCCTGGACTCTTAGGGGAGTGCCTTGACCCTACCAAGAGTAAAATGATAGACTCTAGACATCCCCTATGTGGAAGGATTTGGCAATAGGGTGGGAGGGAGGGTGGAAGGGGAGTGCGGGAGGAGGGGAGGGAGAGGGAACTGAGATTGACATGTAAAACAAGCTATTTAAAATTAAAATAAAAAATGTGAAAAAAGGGCAACACATCGCAATAAAGCTGTTATTTTAAAAATGCAAAAAAAAAAAAATAAACCATTTCATTTTTTTTGTTTTTGTTTCTCTGTGTAGTCCTAGCTGTCTTGGAACTCACTTTGTGCACCAGGCTGACCTTGAACTGAGAGATCTGCCTGCCTCCACTTCTTGAGTGCTGGGACTAAAGGCATGCACCGCCACCAGTGGTGGATGTTTTCGAGGAGAGAGGCTGAAATTTACCAAGGACACATTATAAATTTGGTGCAATTTTTTGCATGATTGCTTATATCTACAACTGAATATCATACATAAATATTCAACAACAAAAAGTGACATATAGGAAACTTAAAAAATGTTTTAAAACTTATATAGCGTGTGTTTGCCAATGTGTTTACATGCATGCCGTACTATGCTGTACATGTGGAGGTGTAGTTCTTTCTGTAGTAGTTCTTACAACACAATACGGGTCCTGAGGATTGAACTCAGGTGGTCAGCCTTGGTAGCAAATGCCTTAACCACACTGGGCATCACTGGCATGGAAATCTTTATATAAAAAGACAAACAACACAAAAAGTTGGAAAGTAAACTTTAACTGAGTATGTGCCCAGCTAAATAAATGTGTTTCAATGTGTCTTCTTTATTTTTCATTTTGATTTATGTAGTGTGTGCAAAGGTGTGTGAGCATGCGTGTGCTACAGTGTGCATGTAGAGGTTGAAAAGCAGCTTATATGAGTTGCATATTTTCTGTCACATGGGTCCTGGGGGCGAATTTA
The DNA here is from genome assembly GCF_017639785.1 of Mesocricetus auratus. Classification (NCBI taxonomy): domain Eukaryota; kingdom Metazoa; phylum Chordata; class Mammalia; order Rodentia; family Cricetidae; genus Mesocricetus; species Mesocricetus auratus. The sequence goes on from NW_024429222.1 coordinate 20,082, forward strand.
AGTTGACAACAAGCACCTTTATCTGATGAGCCAACTCAATGGCCGTGATTCTTCATCTTAATAAGTGATTTGGCTTCCTGTGCCCTGCTGGGAGCCTCCTGAGGCCTGGGGACTGCGCACCGGGGAACCCATGCCAGAAGCCCAGCCCATCCAGAGAGTGCCAGCATCCTCGTCTTGCCTCCATCCATGGGAGGAGATAAGTTTGGGCCTGTTTCCAGCTCACCTTCCCAGAGTCTTTCTTGGGGCTTCCTGAGGCTTGGGGCCTGCACGCAGGGGAACTCCTCCTGGCAGAATAGCCCATCCAGGGCTGCCACCACCACTGGAAGAGGATAGCCATTAGAGCATTGGACCGGCTTGCACCCCTCGGAAGGCAACCTTGGACCAGTACCCACCAGGAGAGGAAGAAACTCCACCTGCACTCACTGGAAGAAGGGATGGGAAGAAGACAGTATAAAACACAGTCAACAACAGAAAAACCAATATGACACCACCAGAGTCTAGGGACTCTACACCAGCAAGACCTGAACATCCAAACACAGATGAAGAAGAAGAAAATGACACTAAATACAACTTCATGAAAATGAAAGAGGCCCTCAAAGAGGATGTGATAAAATCCCTTAAAGAAATGGAAGAAAAAACAAACCAAAAAATACAAGAAATCAACAAATCTCTCAAAGAAAGTCAAGAAAAAAAAACAATCAAACAGATGAAGGAAACAGTTCAAGACCTGAAAACTGAAATAGAGACAATAAAGAAAACACAAACTAAGGGAATGTTGGAAATAGAAACACTGGGTAAATGATCAGGAACTACAGATGCAAGCATTATCAATAGAATACAAGAGGTAGAAGAGAGAATCTCAGGCATTGAAAATAAACTAGGGGAAATAATTCATCGACCAAAGAAAATCTTAAGTCCAAGAAATCCCTAACACAATATATATAGGAAATATGGGACATCATGAAAAGACCAAACCTAAGAATAATAGGTATAGAAGAAGTTGAAAAAAACCCACTTCACAGGTGCAGAAAACATATTCAACAAAATCATAGGAGAAAACTATCCCAACCTAAAGAAAGACATGCCAATAAAAGTACAAAAAGCTTACAGAACACCAAATAGAATGGACCACAAAAATGTGCTCCTTCCACATGATAATCAAAAACCCAAACATACAGAATAAAGAAAGAATATTAAGAGCAGCAAAGCAAAAAGGCCAAGTAACATATGAAGTCAGATCTATAAGAATTACACCTGACTTCTCCATGGAAACTCTGAAAGCCAGAAGGTCGTGGATAGATATTCTACAAACACTAAGAGACCAGAGACCACAGATTCCAGTCCAGGCTATTATACCCAGCAAAACTCTCAATTACTATAGATGGAGAAAACAAGATATTCCATGACAAAACCAGATTTAAACACTACATATCCACTAATTCAGCCCAAAGGAAAACTTTCTCAAAGGAAAACTCCATCCCAAGGAAGTTAATTATACCCACAAAAACATAGGCAATACATAATGGCACTTTATCAACAGTCAAAAGAAAAAAAGGGTAGAAATACAAAAACAATATTAGCTCCACCAACAAATCCAAAACAAACAAGAATGAACAATCAATGGTCATTAATATCCTTCAATATTAATGGTCTTAACTCGCCTATGAAAAGACACAGGCTACCAGAATGGACACGAAGATAGAATCCATCCTTCTGCTGCACAGAAGAAACACACCTCAACCTCAAAGACAGAGTGAAGGGTTGGGAAAAGATTTTCCAATCAAATGGACCCAAGAAACAAGCTGATGTAGCAATCCTAGTATCTAACAAATTAGACTTCAAACTAAAATAAATAAAAAAGATGAAGAATGTCATTTCATATTTGTCACAACAAAAATCCACCAAGACGAAGTTTCAGTTCTGAACATCTATGCTCCAAATACAGCAGACACTGAGGAAATTCAGAGAATCAGCAGGTCATACTTTGAAAACCTGTACTCCACAAAATTGGAAAATTTAAAGGAAATGGACCACTTCCTGGATAGATATCACTTACCAAAATTAAATCAAGAAAGGATAAGCACTTTAACTAGACCTATAGCCCCTAATGAAATAGAAGCAGATATCAAAAGTCTCCCAACCAAAAATGCCCAGGGTCAGGTGGTTTCAGTTGCAGAATTCTACCAGAAACTCAAAAAACAACTAATACCAATTCTCCTCAAATTATTTCATGCAATAGAAGCAGAAGGGTTATTTCCAAACTCTTTTCACGAGGCTTCAATAGCATTGGTACCCAAACCACACAAAGACACAACTAAGAAAGAGAACCATAGACCAATATCCCTCATAAACATTGATACAAAGTACTCAATAAAATACTGGCAAACCGAATCCAAGAACATGTTGGAAAAATCATCCACCGTGATCAAATAGGCTTCATCCCAGGGATGCAGGGATGGTTCAACATAAGAAAATCCATCAATGTAATCCACCATTTAAACCAACTGAAAAAGAAAAACCACATGATCACCTCACTAGATGCTGAAAAAGCCTTTGACAAAATCCAACACCCCTGCATGATAAAGGTCCTGGGGAGATAAGGGATAACAGGAACATACCTAAACATAACAAAAGCTATACACAGCAAACCAACAGCCAACATCAAACTAAATGGAGAGAAACTCAACTGAAATCCTCTACAATCAGGAACAAGACAAGGCTGTCCTACTCTTTCCATACCTCTTCAATATTGTACTTGAAGTTCTATCTAGAGCAGTAAGACAAAAAAAGGAGATCAAGGGGCTACAAATTGGAAAAGAAGAAGTCAAATGTTCACTATTTGCAGATGATATGATAGTTTACATAAGTGACCCCAAAAATTCTACCAGGGAACTCCTAGAGCTGATAAACACCTTCAGAAAAATGGCAGGATACAATATTAACTCAAAAAAAGAGGAATCAATAGCACTACTATATATAGATGATAAATGGGCTGAGAAAGAAATCAGAGAAACATCACCCTTTACAATAGCCAAAAACACCATAAAATATCTTGGGGTAACTCGAACCAAACAAGTGAAAGACCTGTATAACAAGAACTCTGAGTCCTTAAAGAAAGAAATCAAAGAACATACCAGAAAACGGAAGGATCTCCCATGCTCTTGGATGGGTAGGATCAACATAGTAAAAATGGCAATCTTGCCAAGAGCAATCTACAGATTCAATGCAGTCCTCATTAAAATCCCGGCACAATTCTTCACAGATCTTGAAAGAACAATACTCAACTTTATATGGAAAAACTCAGGATAGCCAAAACAACCCTGTACAATAGAACAAGTTCCGGAGGCATCACTATCCCTGATTTCAAGTTCTATTATAGAGCTAAAGTCCTGAAAACAGCTTGGTATTGGCACAAAAACAGACAGGTAGACCAATAGAATCGAATTGAAGATCAAAACATTTACTCACACACCTAGGAACACCTGATTATTGACAAAGCTAAAATTATACAATGGAAAAAAGAAAGCATCTTCAACAAATGGTGATTGCATAACTGGATACTGGCATGCAGGAGACTGCAGAAAGATTCATATCTATCACCATGTACAAAACTTAAGTTCAAATGGATCAAAGACCTCAACATAAATCCAGCCATACTGAACCTCTTAGAAGAGAAAGTAGGAGGTACCCTTGAATGAATTGGTACAGGAAACAGCTTTCTGAACATAACACCAGTAGCAGACACTGAGATCGACAATAAATGGGATCTCCTAAAACTGAGAAGCTTCTATAAGGCTAAGGTCACTGTCAACAAGACAAAAGGGCAACCCACAGATTGGAAAAAGATATTCAACAACCCCATATCTGACAGAGAGCTGATTTGCAAAATATACAAAGAACTCAAGAAGCTGGTTACCAAAACACCAAAGGATCCAATGTAAAAGTGGGGTACAGAACTAAATAGAGAATTCTCAATAGAAGGGTCTAAAATGATTGAGAGACACTTAAGAAAGTGTTCAATATCCTTAGTCATCAGGTAAATGCAAACCAAAACAACTCTGAGATACCATCTTGCTCCTGTCAGAATGGCTAAAATCAAAAACACCATTGACGCCCAGCGAGCAGAGCTTCAGGTGAGATTGGGTCTCCGGCGGGGATCCCCAGCCAACACCCATCCCCTCGATATTCCGGGGTCATTCCCGGCATCCAGAAGACCCGCCCACACAGGAAAGACATCAGCCATTCCAGGCCCCAAACCCCGGCAAGCCCAGCTTCAGGAAAAACATCAGCCCTTCCAGGCCCCAACCTCCGGCAACCCCAGCTTCAGCTTAAGCTTCAGTGTCAGCGTCCCCAGGTTCAGCTTCAGGAAGGAAGAAGACCAGTGGAGACAGAAAGACCACACCAGCACCCATTGGAAGAAGAGATGGGAAGAAGACAGAATAAGAGCTCACTCAGCAATAGAAAGACCAACATGACCCCCACCAACATCTAGGGATCCAACACCAGCAAGACCCGAAAAGCATTACATAGACGAAGCAGAGGAGACAGACCTTAAAAATTATTTCATGAAGATTATAGAGACCCTCAAAGAAGAAACGAGGAAATCCCTTAAAGAAATAGAAGAAAAAACAAACAAAAAAATCCATGATATGGAGGAAAAATTCAAGAAATAAAAAATCTCATAAAGAATCTGAGGAGCACCAAGAAAAAACAACCAAAAAAAATGAAGGAATCAACTCAAACAGTTGAAGGATTGAAAGCTGAAATAGAAAGGATAAAGAAAACACAGAACGAGGGGATGCTGGAAATAGAAAAGCTGGGTAAACGATCAGGAACTACAGATGCAAGTATCACGAATAGAATACAACAGATAGAAGAGAGAATCTCAGGTGTTGAAGACTCATTAGAGGATATAGAGTCGTCCACAAAGAAAATCTCAAAGCCACCAAATCCTTAACACAAAATATCCAGGAAATATGGGACACCGTGAAGAAGCCAAACCTGAGAATAATAGGTATAGAAGAAGGCGAAGAAATACAACTCAAAGGTACAGAAAACATATTCAACAAAATCATAGAAGAAAACTTCCCTAACCTAAAGACAGATATGACTATGAAAATACAAGAAGCTTACAGAACACCAACTAGGTTGGACCAGAAAATGAAGGCACCTCACCATATAATAATCAAAACATCAAACCTACAGAGTAAAGAGAAAATATTAACAGCAGCTAAAGAAAAAGGCCAAGTAACATACAAAGGCATACCAATCCGAATTACACCTGACTTCTCAATGGAAATGATGAAAGCCAGAGGATCCTGGATAGATGGCCTACAAATGCTAAGGGAACAAGGATGCCAGCCCAGACTACTATATCCAGCAAAGCTCTCAATTACCATAGATGGAGAAAACAAAATATTCCATGAAAAAGCCAGATTTAAACAATACGTATCCATGAATCCAGCTCTACAGAAAGTGCTAGAAGGAAAACCTAGATCCAAGGAAGATAACTACACTCACAAAGACACAGGCAATATATAATTTCACTTTACAAAACACCAAAAGAAAAAGGGAGGAGAAACTACACAAAATAACTTCACTAACAATAAATCAAGCACAAACAAGAATCATCAATCAATGGTCATTAATATCCCTCAATGTCAACGGCCTCAACTTGCCTATAAAGAGACACCGACAAGCAGAATGGATATGAAGACAGAACCCTTCCTTCTACTGTATACAAGAAACACATCTCAACATCAAAGACAGATGCTATCTCAGAGTAAATGGTTGGGAAAAGATCTTCCAATCAAACGGTCCAAAGAAGTAAGCGGGCGTACCAATCCTAATATCTAACAAACTAGACTTCAAATTAAAATCAATGAAAAGAGATGAAGAAGGACACTTCATATTCATCAAAGGAAAAGTACATCAAGATGAAGTCTCAATTTTAAGCATCCACGCCCCAAATACAAAGGCACCTACATTGGTGAAAGAAACATTACTAAAGCTCAAAATGCACATAAAATCTCACACACTAATAGCAGGAGACTTCAAGATTCCTCTCTCACCGCTAGACAGGAACCCCAGACAGAAACTTAACAAAGAAACAAAAGAGTGAATAGAAGTTATGACCCAACTGGGTTTAACAGACATCTATGGAATATTCCACCCAGACACAAAGGGATATACCTTCTTCTCGGTGCCACATGGAACCTTCTCTAAAATTGACCACATAATAGGAAACATAGGAAATCTCCACACATACAAAAAAATCGGAATAACCCCCTGTATCTTATCAGGCCACCATGCATTAAAGTTAGAATTCAACAATAACACAAATCGCAGAAACCCTACAAACTCATGGAAATTGAACAATGCACAATTGCACCATCCCTGGGTAAAGGAAGAAATAAGAAAAGAAATTAAAGACTTCCTCGAATTCAATGAGAATGAAGACACAACATACATAAACTTATGGGACACTTTGAAAGCAGTGCTGAGAGGAAAGTTTATAGCACTAAGTGCCCACATGAAGGAACTGGAGAACAGTCACACTAGAGAATTAATAGCACAGCTGAACGTTCTAGAACAAAAAGAAACAAACTCACCCAGGAGGAACAGACGCCAGGAATTAATCAAATTGAGGGCTGAAATCAATCAAGTAGAAACCAGGAAAACACTGAGAAGAATCAATGAAACAAAGAGTTGGTTCTTTGAGAAAATCAACGAAATAGACAAACCTCTGTCCAAACTAACCAAAAGACAGAGAGAGAACATGCTAGTTAACAAAATCAGGAATGAAAATGGGGACATAACAACGGACCCTGAGGAAATCCAGAGAATCATCAGGGCATACTTTGAAAATCTGTACTCCACAAAATTCAAAAATTTAAAGGATATGGACAATTTCCTGGATAGATATCACTTGCCAAAACTAAATCAAGAACAGATAAACAATCTAAACAGACCTATAACCCCTAATGAAATAGAAGCAGTCATCAAAAGTCTCCCAAACAAAAAAAGCCCAGGCCCAGATGGCTTCAGGGCAGAATTCTACAAGAAATTCAAAGAAGAGCTAATTCCAATACTCCTCAAAGTATTCCACACAATAGAAGCAGGAGGCACACTGCCAAACTCTTTTTATGAGGCTACAATTACCTTGATAGCCAAGCCACACAAAGACACAACTAAGAAAGAGAACTATAGACCAATTTCCTTCATGAACATTGATGCAAAAATACTCAATAAAATACTCGCAAACTGACTTCAAGAACACATCAGAAAAATCATCCACCATGATCAAGTAGGCTTCATCCCAGGAATGCAGGGATGGTTCAACATTAGCAAATCTACCAACGTAATCCACCATATAAAAAAACTGCGAAAGAAAAACCACATGATCATCTCACTAGATACTGAAAAAGCCTTTGACAAAATCCAGCACCCCTTCATGATAAAGGTCCTAGAGAGATCAGGGATAACAGGAACATACCTGAATATAATAAAAGCAATATATAGTAAACCAACAGCTAACATCAAACTAAATGGAGAGAAACTCAAAGCAATTCCTCTAAAACCAGGAACAAGACAAGGCTGTCCACTCTCTCCATATCTCTTCAATATTGTACTTGAAGTTCTAGCTACAGCAATAAGACAACAAAAGGAGATAAAGGGGATACAAATAGGAAAAGAAGAAGTCAAACTTTCACTATTTACAGAAGATATGATAGTTTACATAAGTGACCCAAAAAACTCCGCAAGGTTACTCCTAAAGCTGATAAACACCTTCAGCAATGTGGCAGATCTCCTGTTCTCATTACAACAGACCCATCTCTCCTGTTCTCATGGCAACAGGGCCTGATCTCCTATTCTCATGTCAACAGGGCCAGACTCCTGTTCTCATGGCAACAGGGCCAGATCTCCTGTTCTCATGGCAACAGGGCCAGCTCTCCTGATCTCATGGCAACAGAGTCTCTTGGGCATTGATGGGCAGGGGATGGGAGTTCATTCCCCCACCCATGCTGCCACAAGACTGATGAGGAATGGGGACAGTTCTCCCATGCTCACAACTGGACTGGTTCACCCACACCTGCATGAACATGAGAGAAAACATGTCTTGAAATAATAATAATAACAACAACAAAATCAGGCTGAGATAGCCAGTAAGCAGCACTGCTCCATGGCCTCTGCATCAGCCTCAGCCTCCAGATTCCTGCCCTGTCTGAGTTCCTGCTGGGACTGCCATTAATGTTGAACAGTGATGTGGGAGTGTGAACCACAGGAACCTTTCCTCCCAACTTGCCTGTGGTCATGGTGTTTACTACAGCAATAGAAATGCCACCTGAGACACCAACCAAACAGAACCTGAAATGAAGGAAATGGTCAACTAAACAAAATCCACAACAGGCATCACCAAACCCAGACAGACCATGAAGGAACAGTTTCAGGAATGGAGGACAAAGTCGATATTATACAACCAGAGAGTATACAATTGGGATAAAAAATACCCACGTAAATATTAGAATGATATTTGCAAAAAGTCTGGATACAATCAAGAGGACAAAATTGGAAAATAACAGTGCAGAAGAGGGAATAGACATAAAATTGAATGGGACAGAAAAACCAACGACTGGCGGCAGAAAGTTATGCCGCCTGATGCCATTAATCTGAGACAAAGGCTCGCCATCCAAATCCTTAATGCTGCAGCGGGTGGGAAGACAGTCATGGGCTCACCCAGAGCCGTGGGACACCAGGCATTTGGGCCTTAGTATGATAAGGGAATATGTGGTGGAGCTCCCTGCTCACATGGAACTCGCAACCCGCGGAGCCCTCCCACGGAGAACTGGCAAAGGAAAGAGCAAGCCACCGACTGGGCTGTCTGGCCCTTTCTGCTAGCGCCATCTGTACCCTCCTGGACTACTGGATCGACAAGTTCCCTGAGGAGTTTTGCTAGATCAAACAAGTGCGCAATCTGAAGCGGGTGAAGGACTACTTGTGCGTGAACATGCCCTCCACAGACATTCTGGTCCGCGTACAGTCTCTCCAGAAAAACTTGCTGTCACAAGTGGCCAGCGATTCAGGGGCCAGCAATGAGGAAGCCTCAGGGTAGGTGTTTGAGAGCCTGGGAGCAGGGTTCAGGACCTGGAGTGCTGTGGGGATCCTCTGAGAGCTTCCTCTGTGCAGGAGCTACCGATGGATTCTAAGCTGGGCACAAGTCCTTTCTGAAGATAGATTCTGTCTGGGACTCCGGGCTCTGTCTGGTCTCCTCTGTGTTGGGAACGTCTGATTCTAGGCAGGTCGTCTCCTCCTGTAGGTCCACGGCCACGTCCCCTCGTAGAGACGCCGGCTTGAGCAACACACCTGTGTGCAATCTTAGGTCCGGGCAGCGGCGCCTCCGCAGATCCAGTGCTCCCAGTGTGTTGACCAGAAATGACGATGGCTACTCTGGAGCCAGAAGCAGCCTGTGCACTGGAGCCAGAGAGCACACAACTGACACAAGGTTCTGTGACCCGTGTGCAGCTGGAGCCACATGTGGCAGCAGCGGCGGGCTCATCGCCACCCACTGAAGCTGTCGCTGTTGGCCGTGAGGGCAGACGCGGTACCACATTCAACATCTTGCTTGGGCCGCAGTGGTCTGCCTCCCCAGGGAACGGCCCGGCCACCCCTTCCTCCTCCTCTGGTCGTCTGCATGTATCTGCCCTGCAGACGGCACAGCTTCTGCTGTTACCCCACAGAACGACTCCCCGATTGCAACCCAGCAGCCTTGTCAGCCCCACAGCCAGACTCACCCTGCCCTGGCTAGCAGCCTTTTGACTCTGATCAATGTTGTGTTAGTTTAGTCCGAGGATTGGTTTGAATAAATTGCTCTTGTTTGTGTTTCATTGTCTGAATCGTGGATATGATGTCTACTTTGCATGGATGTATTGGGCCTTGGGGAACGGCTAGGTGGGAGAGGCTACGTGGAGACAGACCATCCTGGAGAATAGGGAGATAAAAGCCCTGGCCTTGACAGAGGCCACCCGAATGCCTGGGAGTGGTGCTACAAGTCTGCCAAGCTGTGGTTGGCTGCCATTCGCCAGGGTCCTCTAATGTTCATTTGGGCTCCCTCAAGTCCCAGTGAGTAATGAGTAATTTTTCAGTAATGTGCTGGCTTGCTGGCTGTTTCCTATTCCTCTGTAGCACAGGAGCTGAAAGTACACACAAGCAGCCATCCTGTCTAATTTTTGGCTCTATCGAGAGTGCCTCTTCTTGAGGCAATACGTTTGATTTCCCAGTGTTTTCCTGTTTTCCCAAGGGCAAAATTTCTCTGGAAATCTGAGTTATAGTCCAGATTTTTTTACTTTAAAATTAACCCTATTTACATATTAACTCAGTTTCTTCTTCTCATCGTACCACTCCCTCTACCTTCTCCGCCTCCCATCCCTGTCAAACCTGAGGGAGGCTGAGGCATCCCATGTGATTCTTCAAAATCTGTCCCATCATTTGGAGCAGGACTGAAGCCCTCCACCCGTATCTAGGCTCAGCAATGTATCCCTGCATGGGGAATGGGCTCCAATAAACCAGTTCATGGGCTAGCAATAAATACTAGTTCCATTGCCAGCTGCCCCATTAACTGTCCCAGCTGGACTCTAACCTGTGCCCATGTCCTTTTGTAGGATAGAGTCTGGGATTCCTGGCAGACATGGTCTTCTCTCTCTTAATAAAATCCTCTGAAGTGGGCAAACCTACTTCTCATCTAGATCTGTGAGGTTGGAAGAGCCACCTCTGATATACACCACACCTTTGCTGGCAGCCTGTAGAAGGTTTTGGAAGAAGGACACTTGCTCTCTTTGTCTATGTCTTCTGGAATCCAGCATAGGTATTTATTGAAGACCACTGGAGATAGCTAGGGCTCATAGATGAACAACGCTGGGTCTTGGACCTACCATACATAGGCAGCCACTGTTGGGTCAGCTGAGCCACAGTTTGTAAGCCAATCTAATAAACCCTAATATATATGGAGAGAATAATTTTATAAGTTTTATTTCTCCAGAGAACCTAGACTACCACCGGCAAACTGATTTGGTTTCAAATTGAATTTCATATAGGAGGAATGATTAGGGTGAGCATAATTAAATGTAGTGTTAATCATTATGAAATCCCTCCACTTATTTAGCAATACGCAAGTGTGGGTTATTAAAATATTGAAAAAAAAACAAAATTTACTTGCTCTTTAATAAGTATATCAAATGGAAAGGGAAACTGACTAGTATCATGGACTAAAGCGACTTTGTGGATCTTTAAATAAAACTTGAATATCTGGGCAAGAATAAGGGTTAGTGGTATTTACCAGGCAGGTTGGCAGTGCTGGGATACACTTAGAACACACACACACACACATACACAGAGAGAGAGAGAGAGACAGAGAGACAGAGAGACAGAGAGAGAGAGAGACAGAGAGAGAGAGAGACAGAGAGACAGAGAGACAGAGAGACAGACAGACAGAGAGACTACTAGAGGAGAGCACCCCAAAGAGCCTTTTCCTCCCTTCCTCTCTTCATGTTTGAGGACATGAAATACATATCTCTGAAACAAGAAAACTAAAGGGTTATTGGCTAGAGAGTTGTGAGGTTGAGTTGAGAGTTGGTGCATTATTATGATGAAAAGGGGTAGATTACTGAACCTACTTTAATCCAAAAAACAACTACATCTCAAAATACTTTACATTTGTATGGGTTTTGGTTTATTGATACAAATTTAAGGTCAATTCTGTTATGCTGTATTAATATTTCTATTCCTAAGACAGTATGTTTATGCAGCTCACTAAAAATGTAATGAACAGTTAAATACAAAGAAATACAAATTAATAGTCATCTATAATTGTCAAGCTTACAGTCATATTAGTTAGGTTTTCTAGATTTGCAGAGATTATTTCAGATGGATAGATCATTCTTCAAAACTTCAAAGACTTACAGAATATCACATTTATATGTTTTAAGAACTTAAACTTTTCTCCACAGTGAGACAGGTCTGCTCCTGGCACCACCAATTACTTCCAAGAGGATGATGGGCATGAGATACTACTGATGGAGTTTGCTTTCAATGTGGCAAGGCTAGTCATTTGGACAAGAACCTACTCTTGACTGGATTGCCTGACTATGTTGTATAAACTGGACATGAAGGCCCACAGGAAAATGACTTCTGAACTTTGTCAAAACAAGGCAGAATTGTCCTTCAGGATTCCTGCTTCAGTGAAGAAACTGCCAGACCTTCTGCAGGACACAGAGGAAAGTGACTGATAAACTGCTAATATAGTTGGGAAAGTCAAATCCCTGGCCCTTTGAAAAGTCTGCCAGCCACTATGGGCCTGTAGGCTAAAGATGGACACCCAATGTTAGTAAAGAACTTTGGATGACTGTCCATGCAGCCAGATGTCTCTGTCATTTCTAGAGTTTTGGAAGTTGCTTACAATGCACTTCCTGTTTACTCAGGTAATATTATACCCTCTGAAGTTTTTATGGAGTAGAATAGTTATAACTATAGTTTTCCTTAGCAATCATAAAAGATTAATTATATATGAAACTTTAGATGCACAAAGATAGGATTGATGAGAGAGTATTTTCTTTTATTTTATCAAGTACAAACAGACTAAATATCATAAGTGTAATTCTTGTTTGATAATCATTTTGTTATACATAATTTTACTATATTAAAGTTAAAACCTTCCTTTTTAAAATATAATTCTCTTTTATTATAACTACTTATATTACATTGAGTGAAGCTAGAAATCTATGAAGGGCATTTTACTTAAGAACAACTTTATATTGTAATAGATCAATACACAGGAATAACAAAAATAGAAATAATCACTTGTCATATTTATTTACATACTTCATTAAATCATAGAAAGAGATCTGGATGTTGTAAGCAATGAAGAGACTATGGATTTTAAATGGTATGTATTTAAAACATTTTTATTAATTTATTTTTTACATTCCAATCCCAGTTCCCCCTCCCTCCTTTCCTCCCACTCCTTCCATGCTCCCTCCTTCCCTAGGAAGTCTACTAAGTCTGTCCCATCATCTCGTTGAGGTAGGACCAAAGCACCTCTCCACCCCCCACTCCCCTGTGTCTAGGCTGAGCAAGGTATCTCTCCATATAGAATGCGCTTCACTAAGTCAGTTTGTTAATTAGAGTTAGGTCTTGAACCCACTACCAGTGACCTCAAATATTGTCCCAGTCATACCATTGTCACCTATATTAAGGGAGTCTAGTCCAGTCTTATGCAGATTCCCCAGTTGTCAGACCCAAGTCAGTGATCTCTGACTAGCTCAGGTCAGCTGATTCTGTTGGTTTCTAAATCATGGTCTTGACTCCTTTGTTCATATTATCACTCCTCCTTCACTTCGATTGTACTCCAGGAGCTTGGCCCATTGATTAGTTGTGGACTTCTGCGTCTGCTTCCATCTCTAGAACAGGGTTCAAACTTCTCTGGGGTTATGGATTGTAGGCTGAGTATTTTTTGTTTTATGTCTGGTATCCACTTATGAGTGACTACATACAGTATTTGTCTTTCTGATTTTGGGTTACCTCGCTTAGAATGACTTTTCTAGTTCTGCCCATTTGCCTGTAGATTTTAGGAAGTCATTGTTTCTTACCGCTGAGTAGTACTCCATTGTATAAATGTACCACATTTTCTTTATCCATTCTTCAGTTGAGGGGCATCTAGGTTGCTTCCAGGTTCTGGCTGTTACAAATAATGCTGCTATGAACATAGTTGAGCAAATGTCCTTTTGGTGTGAATGTACCTCCTTTGGGTATATGCCCAACAATGGTATTGCAGGATCTCAAGTTAGGCTGATGCCTAATTTTCTGAGAAATCACCATACTGATTTCCACAGCAGCTGTACAAGCTTGCACTACCACCAGCAATGGAGGAGTTTTCCCCTTTCTCCACATCCTCTCCAGCATAAGCTGCCATTGGTGTTTTTTATCTTAGCCATTCTGATCAGTGTAAGATGGAATCTCAGAGTGGTTTTGATTTTCAATTTCCTGATGACTAAGGATGTTGAGCATTTTCTTAAGTGTCTTTCTGCCATTTGAGACTGTTCTGTTGAAAATTCTCTATTTAGGTCTGTACCCCATGTATTATTGGCTTATTTGGTAGTTTGATTTCTAATTTCTTGCGTACTTTGTATATTTTCGTGATCAGCCCTCTATCAGATGAGGGGTTGGTGAAGATCTTTTCCCATTCTGTAGGGAGCTGTTTTGTCTTGCTAACTATATTCTTTGTTTTACAGAAGCTTCTCAGTTTCAGGAGGTTCCATTTATGAATTGTTGTTCTCAGAGTCTGTGCTACTGGTGTTCTATTTAGGAAGTGGTCTCCTGTGCCTATGCATTCAAATGTATTTCCCACTTTCTCTTCTAATAGGTTCAGTGTGGTGTGAATGGATTTATATTGAGGTCTTTGATCCATTTGGACTTAAGTTTTGTGCATGGTGATAGATATGGATGTATTTGCATTCTTCTACATGTTGACAGCCAGTTATACCAGTACCATTTGCTGAATATATTTTCTTTTTTCCGTTTTATATTTTAGCTTCTTTGTAAAAAATTAGTGTTCAGGGGCTGAAGAGATGGCTTAGTGGTTAAGAGCACTGACTACTCTTCCAGAGGACTCAGGTTCAATTCCCAGCACCCACATGGCAGTTCACAACTGTTCGTAACTCCTGTTCCAGGGGATCCAATCTCTTCATAAAGACATTCATGCAGGCAAAACACCAATGTACATAAAATAAAATTTTTTTAAAATTATTTTAAAAATTAGGTGCCCCTAGGTATGTGGGTTGATATTGGTGTCTTCGATTCTATTCCATTGGTCCACCTGTCTGTTTTCTGTTTTTATGCCAATACCAAGCTGTTTTCATTACCATAGCTCTATAGCAGAGCTTGACGTCAGGGATGGTGATACCCCCAGATGACCCTTTATTGTACAGGGAAGGAGGTGTTCAGAATCGGGCATCTCTTTCAGATAAGCCTATGTTTAGATGGGATAGATAAGTTTAGGATAGGATATGGGTAAATTATAATTCGTTTATCATCTTCTATGTATATATGCTTTTTATATGTTTGAGACATTTTGTTTACTGACACAATGTATTGTTAAGTCTAAATCTTTTCTTTAGGCTAAAAGGGGAATTGTAGGGAGTGATTGTATGTATCTGTAAGCTCTGACCACTCCCATGTAGAAGGTATTGTGGCAAATAGAACTAGGGGGAGGAGACTCTTTCTCTTTGGGTTTCGGTTTCAACCTGGAGAGCAGCATAGGAACCTTGGGTCTCAGCTTTCTTGGCTTTTCATTTAAGTGATCTCTCTTTCAATAAATATCATAGGACATCCCCAAATTTGTGTAGTTTAATATTTCTGCTTCAATACAACATTGTTTTGACTGTCCTGAGTTTTTTGTTTCTCCATATGAAGTTGAGTACTACTCTTTCAAGGTCAGTGAAGAATTGTGCTGGAATTTTGATGGGAATTGCATTGAATCTGTAGATTACTTTTGGTAGGATTGCCATTTTTTATTTAAATTAGCAAACAAACTTGCTTCACCTGTCAATCCCAGCTCCCTCTCCCTCCCCGTAATTTCGTTCAGGGTAGGGCTTAGGCCCTTCCCCAAGAGTCCAGGCTGAGAGAGCGTCCCTCATTGTAGGAGGGGCACCCAAAGTCCATTTGTACATCAAGGATAAATACTGATCTACTGCCCAAGGCCCTATATATTGGCCAGGTCTCTTCGCTTATAACCACGTTCAGGGGGTCTCAGTCAGTTCCATGCTGGCCTCCCAGCCACTAGTTGGGGGTCCAATAACTCCCCCTTGTTCAGGTCAGCAGTTTCTGTGGGCTTCACCAGTCTGGTCTTGACCCCTTTGCTCATCACTCCTCCCTCTCTGTCACTGGGTTCCAGGAGTTCAGTTCAATGTTTAGCTGTGGGTATCTGCCTCTGCTTCCACCAGTCACTGGATGAAGGTTCTAGGATGGCTTATTAGGTAGTCATCAAACTCATTAACAGGGATGGGCATTTAAGGTAGTCTCTCCACTATAGCTTTGTTTGCCAGTTGGTGTCATCCTTGTAGATCTCTGGTAATCTCAGTTGTGCCAGATCACTCCTCAAACCTATAATGGCTCCCTCTATTATGGTATGTTTCATCCTGCTCTCCTCTATTCTTCCCCTGAATCATCCTTCCTGCTCCCCCATTTCCTTCTCTCCCCTCCTCTTCTCCCCTCTGCCCTCCCACCATGCTCCCAATTTGCTCAGGAGATCTTGGTTCATTCCCCTTCTCTGGAGTACCATGCATATCTCTGTTAGGGTCCTTCCTGTTTCACAGACTTCCTGTCAATGGGATCCATATCTAAAATCCATAAATGAGTGAGTACATATCATGTTTGTCTTTTTGTGACTGGGTTACCTCACTCAGGATGATTTCCTCTAGTGCCACCCATTTGCTTGCGAATTTCAAGATTCCATTGGTTTTTTTTTTTCCTCAATAGTACTCCATTGTGTAAATGTACCACATTTTCTCTATCCACTCTTCAGCTGAGGGGCATCTAGGTTGCTTCCAGGTTTTGACTATTACAAATAATGCTGCTATGAACATAGTGGAGCAGACATCCTTGTTGTATGAATGTGCATCTTTTGGGTATATGCCTAAGAGTGGGATTGCTGGATCCTGTGGTAGACTGATTCCTATTTTCCTGAGGACTCTCCATACTGATTTCCAAAGTGGCTGAACAAGTTGGCACGCCCACCAATAGTGGAGGAGTGTTCCCCTTTCTCCACAACCTCTCCAGCATAAATTGTCATTGGTATTTTTTATTTTAGTCATTCTGACAGAAGTGAAATGGCATCTCTGAGTTGTTTTGATTTATTTGCATTTCCTTAATGGCTAAGGATGTTGAACACTTTCTCAAGCATGCCTCATCCATTTTAGATTCCTCTATTGAGAATTCTCTATTTAGTTCTATACCCCACTTTTTAATTGAATCCTTTGGTGTTTTGGAGACTTGCTTCTTGAGTTCTTTGCAAATTTTGGAGATCAGCCCTCTGTCAGATATGGGGTTACTGAATGTATTTTTCCATTCTGTGGACTGCCTTTTTATCTTGTTGACTGTGTCCTTTGCGTTACAGAAGCTTCTCAGTTTCAGGAGGTCACATTTGTTAATTATCAATCTCAGTGTCTGTGCTACTGGTGTTATGTTCAGGAAGCAGTCTCCTGTACCAGTTTCTTCAAGAGTACCTCCCACTTTTTCTTCCAAGAGGTTCAGTGTGCCTGGATTTATGTTGAGATCTTTGATCAAGTTATGTGCATGGCGATAAACATGAATCTGTCTGCAGTCTTCTACATGCTAATATCCAGTTATGCCAGCACCATTTGTTGAAGATACTTTCATTTTCCATTGTATAATTTTAGCTTCTTTGTCAAAAATCAAGTGTTCGTAGGTGTGTGGGATAATATCAGGGTTTTTGATTCGATTCGATTGGTCTACCTGTCTGTTATTGTGCCAATACCAAGCTGTTTTCAGGACTATAGCTCTATAATAGGGCTTGAAGTCAGGAATGGTGACGCTTCTGGAAGTTCCTTTATTATACAAGGTTGGTTTGGCTATCCTGGGTCTTTGGTTTTTCCATATAAAGTTGATTATTGCTCCTTCAAGGTCTGTCAAGAATTGTACTGGTATTTTGATCGAGATTGCATTGAAACTGTAGATTGCTTTTGGCAAGATTCCCATTTTTACTATATTAATCCTGCTTATCAAAGGGCATGGGAGGTTTTTCCATTTTGTTATTTCTTCTTTAATTTCTTTCTTTAAAGACTTGAAGTTCTTCTCATACAGTTCTTTCACTATTTGGTTAGAGTTACCCCGAGATATTTTATGTTGTTTTTAGCTATTATGAAGGGTGACATTTCTCTGATTTCCTTCTCAGCTCATTTGTCATCTGTATATGAGGGCTACTGATTTTTTTTAGTTAATCTTGTATCCTGATACATTACTGAATGCGTTTATCAGCTGTAGGAGTTCCCTCGTAGACTTTTTGGGATCACTTATGTATACTATTATATCACCAGAAAATAGCGACGGTTTGACTTCTTCTTTTCCAATTTGTATCCCTTTGATCTCTTTTTGTTGTCTTATTGCTACAGCTGAAACTTCAAGTAATATTTTGAATATATATGGAGAGAGAGGACAGCCTCGTCTTGTTCCTGACTTTAGTGGGATTGTTTTGAGTTTCTCTCCATTTAGTTTGATTTTGGATGTTGGGTTACTGTATATTACCTTTATTAATTTTAGATATGTTCCTTGTATTGTTATTCTCTCCAAGACCTTTATCATGAAGGGGTATTGAATTTTGTCAAAGGCTTTTTCAGCATCTAGTGAGATTATGTGGTGTTTTTATTTCAGTCTGTTCATATAGTGGATTACACTGACAATTTTTCATATGTTGAATCATCCCTGCATCTCTGGGATGACTTCTATTTGGTCATGGTGGATGATTTTTTTCTGATGTGTTCTTGAATTTGGTTTGCAAGTATTTTAGTGAGTATTTTTGCATCTATGTTCAAGAGGGAAATTGGTCTGTAATTCTTTCTCTTAATTGTGTCTTTGTGTGGTTTGGGTATCAGTACAATTGTAATCTCACAAAAAGAGTTTGACAATGTTCCTTCTGTTTCTGTTGTGTGGAATAAATTTAGGAGTACTGGTATTAGCTCTTTTTTGAATTTTTGGTAGAATTCTGCATTAAATCCTTCCAGTTCTGGGCTTTTTTTAATTGGGAGACTAATTGATAACTGTTTCTATTTTCTTAGGGGTTACTTGTGTATTTAAGTTGTTTATCTGTTCTTGATTTAATTTTGGTATGTGGTACTTATCTAGAAAATTGTCCATCTCCTTAAAGTTTTTTCAATTTTGTGGAGTACAGGTTTTTGAGGTATGACCTGCGGATTCTCTGGATTTCACCAGTGTCTGTTGTTATCTCCCCCCTTTGTTTCTGATTCTGTTAACTTGGATATTCTCTGTCTTTTGGTTAGTTTGGATAAAGGTTTGTCTATTTGGCTGAATTTCTCAAAGAACCAACTCTTTGTTTCATTGATTCTTTGCATTGTTTTCTTTGTTTCTATTTTATTGATTTCAGTCCTCGATTCTTGCCATCTATTCTTTCTGGGTGAGTTTGCTTCCTCTTTTTCTAGCTCTTTCAGTTTTTCTGTGAATTCACTAGTGTGCGATTTTGCCAGTTTCTTTACGTAGGCATTTAGTGCTATGAACTTTCCTCTTAACACTGCTTGCATTGTGACCCATACGTTTGCGTATGTTGTGAGGTCATTTTCAGTACATTTTAGGAAGTCTTTTATTTCTTTCTTGACCCAGTGGTGGTTTAGTTGATCATTGTTCAATTTCCATATATTTGTGGGCTTTCTGAAATTAATGTCATGTAGAATTCCAACTTTAAGCTGTGGTGATCTGATAGGGTACAGGGGTTTATTTCATTTCTTTTATATCTGTTGAGGTTTAATTTGGTACTGAGTATGTGGTCGATTTTGAGAAGGTTTCATAAGGTGTTGAAAAGAAAGTATATTCTTTTGTGTTTGGGCAGAATGTTCTATAGATGTCTGTTAAGTCCATTTGAGCCATAACATCTGTTAGTTCACTTATTTCTCTGTTAAGCTTCTATCTGACTGATCTGTCCAGTGGTGAGAGTGGGGTGTTGAAGTTTCTCACTTTTAGTGTGTGGGGCTTGATTTGTGATTTAAGCTTTAGTAATGTTTGTTTTACAAATGCAGGAACCCTTGTGTTTGGGACACAGATGTTCAGAATTGAGATTTCTGCTTGATGGATTTTCCTGTGAGAAATATGAAATGCCCTTCTTTATCTTTTTTGATTGATTTTAGTTTGAAGTCTATTTTGTTAGATATTAAGATAGCTACCCCAGCTTGTTTCTTGGATCAATTTGATTAGAAATTTTTTCCCAACCCTTCACTTGGAGGTAATGTCTGTCTGTGAGTTTAAGGTGTGTTTCTTGGCAGAAGGATGGATTCTGTTTTCATATCCAATCTATTAGCCTGTGTGTTTTTATAGGTGAATTGAGGCCATTTATATTAACAAATATCAATGACCAGTGATTGCTAGATCCTGTTATTTTTGTTTTTGTTATTAGTGATAGCAATGTATGTTCAATTCCCTTCTTTAGGGTTTGCTGCTGTAAGCTCATCTGTTTCCTGTGTTCTTGTGGATGTAGGTGATTTCCTTGGGTTGGTGTTTTCCTTCTAGTATGTTCTGTAGTGCTCGGTTTGTGGATAGGTATTGTTTAAATTTGGTTTTATCATGGAATATTTTGTTTCCTCCATCTATGGTTATTGAAGGCTTTACTGGGTAAAGTAGTCTGGGCTGGCATTGTTGATCCTTTCATGTCTGCATAAACTCTGACCAGGACTTTCTGTCTTTATTTCCTCTGAGAAGTCAGGTGTAATTCTGATAGGTCTGCCTTTATATGTTACCTGGCCTTTCTCCTTTGCAGCTCTTAATATTCTTTCTTTATTTTATATGTTTATTGTTTTAATTATCACGTGGTAAAGGGCCTTTTTTTCTTTTGCTCCAGTCTATTTGGTGTTCTGTAAGTCTCTTGTATTTTCATAGGCATGCCCTTTTTTAGGTTGGGGAAGCTTTCTTCTATGATTTTGTTGAATGTATTTTCTGTGCCTTTGAGTTGAACTTCTCCTTCTTCTATCACTATTATTCTTAGGTTCATTCTTTTCCAGTTGTCCCAGATTTCTTGCATGTTTGGTGTTAAGGATTTGTAGGATTTAAAATTTTCTTTGATGGATGAATCTATTTCCTCCAAGTTATCTTTAATGCCTGAAATTCTGTCTTCCATCTCTTGTATTCTGTTGTTTATGCTTGGGTTTGTGTTGCTCATTGTCTACCCAGGTTTTCCATTCCCAGAATTCCCTCAGTTTGTGTTTTCTTTATTGCCTCTATTTCAAATTTCATGTCTTGAATTGTTTCCTTCACTTATTTGATTGCTTTTTCTTGCTTTTCTTTAGGGGATCTGTTGCTATCTTCCAATCTGTTGTTTGTCTTTTCCTCCATTTCTTTAAGATAATTTTTCATTTCCTCTTTAAGGACCTCAATCATCCTCATAAAATTATCTTTAAGTTGTTTTCTTCTACTTCATCTGTGTTGGCATGTTCAGTTCTTGATGTTGTAGAACCACTAGTTTCTAGTGCTGCTGTATTACTCTTTATATTGTTGAGTGTGTTCTTAGTTTGTTGTGTATGAATCTCTTCCTCTAACCAGTATAGGTGGATCTTGTGCTTCAGGGGGTCTCTCTTTCTCCAATTGGTGTAGTTGGGAATGTGGCTCTGTTGACCCCTCCTTCAGGAACAAGTAGAGCAAAGCTTCTGGTGAACAATCTTCCCAGTGGAAGTGGACCCAATACTCAGGTGTCACTATTTGAGGTACAGGTGAGGCTACAGCTATAGTGGATGTTCTGCCCTTTGGTGGTATAGATGGGGCTGAAGGTCTAGTAGTTGATGTAGTTTCAGGGTATCTCCCACCGATAAATGACAGTGGATGCTGGCTGGGACACAGGTGCTCTTTCTCAGAGGAACTTTTGCAATAGTTTCTGGAAGCTACTGCTGTTGGTTCACCAGGTGATCATTCCATGCTTCTGGGGCTGAGGCTGAGGCCTCCCTCTAACACTGCTCCTGGATCTGAGGCTTGTGGCTCCCTTGACACTGATCTGGGCCTGAAGCTCGGGCCTTTCTCTGATGCTGCTTCAGGGCTGGGATTAGGTCCTCTCACTGATGCTGCTCAGGGCCTGTAGCTCAAACTTACCTCTGATGCTGTTCCTGGTCTGAGCAAAACCATTCCTTTTTGGTTAGACAGAAAAGGGACATTTATGTGGGATGTCTTCTGTATACTGTGAGTATGTATTGCTCTCATTGGTTGATAAATAAATCTTCTTTGGCCTATGGCAAGACAAGATAGAGCCAGGTGGGAAATCCAAGCGAAGAGACGGTAGAAGGGCAGAATCAGAGAGACAGCATCATCTGCCCAAAGAGCAACATGCCAGACCACTACCAATAAGCCATGGACCACATGACAATACACAGATTAATAGAAATGGCTTAATTTAAGTATAAGAGCTAGCTAGTAATAAGCCTGAGCCATTGGCCAAACATTTCTAATTAATGTTAAGTCTCTGAGTAATTATTTAGAAATAGCTGTGGCAAAGGGTGTGAGAGAGAAGCCTCCAATTACAGAGAGAGACAGAGAAGAAGAGGGAGAGGGAGAAGGAGAGGGAGAGGGAGAGGAAGAGGGAGAGGGAGAGAGAGAGAGAGAGAGAGAGAGAGAGAGAGAGAGAGAGAGAGAGAGAGAGAGAGAGAGAGAGAGAGAGAGAGAACTTTTTGTTAGGATGGGACACTGTGCCCACTCCCCCTTCTCTGTACTGGGATTTTTGTCTCGTTTGAACCTGTGCATGTCTTGTACCTGCTGTCACAGTCTCTGTGAGTTCATATGTGCATCAGTCCTCTTGTGTCTGAAAGATTGTTTCCTTCAGTCATTGTTTTTTTGGCTGTTACAATTTTCTCACTCTTCTACATAAAACTTGAGTCTTGAGGGAAGGGGTTTAATAAATACATCCTATTTAGGGCTGAATGCTGCAAGTCTCCCACTCTCTGAACATTGTCCCCTTGTGGGTCTCTGTTTCACTGATTCTTTTTTTTAATTAAAAAAATTTATTTTTAAATTTAAATTCAAATTAGAAACAAGGTTTCTTAACATGTCAATCTCACGTCCCTTTCCCTCCCCTCCTCCCACCCCCTCCCACCACCCACCCAATACTCCCTCCTTCCCACAGGGAGGGTGAGTTCTTCCATGGGGGTGTCCATAGTCTGTCATTTCATCCAAGACAGGGCCTAGAGCCTCCCTCAAGAGTCCAGGGTGAGAGTGCATCTCTCATTGTGGGATGGGCACCCAATGTCAATTTGTATGTCAGAAATAAATACTGGTCAACTACCAAAGGCCCCATAGATCGCCTAGACCTCCTCACTGACACCCCCATTCAGAGGGTCTTGATCAGCCCCATGCAGGATTCCCAGGCATTAGCCTGGGATTCAAGAGTTAACCCTTGTCAGGTCAGCTGTTTCTGGGGGTTAAACCAGCCCAGTCTTAATCCCTTTGGTCATCAGTCCTCCCTCTCTGTTACTGGCTTTCTTGAGTTCATCTCAGTGCTTAACCGAGGGAGTCTGCCTCTGCCTCCATCAGCCACTGAATGAAGGTTCTGTTTCCCTGACTCTCTGGCCATGGGATTGTAGGCTGGCACTCCCCAGATCTATGTCTAAAATCCATATATGAGAGAGTACATGCCATGTTTCTCTTTTTGTGACTGACTGGGTTACCTCACTCAGGATGGTTTCTGCTAGTGTCATCCATTTGCCTGTGAATCTCATGATTCCATTATTTTTTTCTGCTGAATAGTACTCCATTGTGTAGATGTACCACATTTTCTCTATCCACTCTTCGGGTGAGGGACATCTAGGTTGCTTCCAAGTTCTGGCTATTACAAATAAAGCTGCTATGAACATAGTGGAACAGACATCTTTGTTGTATGAATGGGCATCTTTTGGATATATGCCTAAGAGTGGAGTTGCTGGGTCTTGTGGTAGGTTTATTCCCATTTTTCTGAGGAATCTCCACACTGATTTCCAAAGTGGCTGAACAAGTTGGCACTCTCACCAGAAATGGAGGAGTGTTCCCCTTTTATCACATCCTCTCCAGCATAAATTGTCCTTGGTGTTTTTGATTTTAGCCATTCTGACAGGAGTGAGATGGTATCTCAGAGTTGTTTTGATTTGCATTTCCCAGATGGCTAAGGATGTTGAGCACTTTCTCAAGTGCCTCTCAGCCATTTTAGACTCCTCTATTGAAAATTCTCTATTTATTTCTGCAGCCCACTTTTTAATTGGATCCTTTGGTGGTTTGGAAACTTGCTTCTTGAGTTCTTTGTAAATTTGGAGATCAACACTCTGTCAGATGTGGGGTTAGTGAATATTTTTTCCCAATTCTGTGGGCTGCCTTTTTGTCTTGCTGACTGTGTCCTTTGCCTTACAGAAGCTTCTCAGTTTCATGAGGTCCCATTTATTAATTGTTGATCTCACTGTCTGGGCTACTGGTGTTATGTTCAGGAAGCTGTCTCCTGTACCAATTCGTTCAAGGGTACCACCCTCATTCTCTTCTAAGAGGTTCAGTGTGGCTGGATTTATGTTGAGGTCTTTGATCCATTTGGATTTAAGTTTTTGCATGGTGATAGACATGGATCGATCCGCAGTCTTGACATGCCAGCCTCCAGTTATGCCAGCACCATTTGTTGAAGATGCTTTCTTTATTCCATTGTATACTTTTAGCTTCTTTGTCAAAGATCAGATGTTCATACGTGTGTGAGTTAATATCAGGGTTTTCAATTCGATTCCATTTGTCTACCTGTCTATTTTTGTGCCAATGCCAAGCTGTTTTCAGGACTATAGCTCTATAATAGAGCTTGAAGTCAGGGATGGTGATGCCTCTGGAGGTTGCCTTGTTGAACAGGGTTGTTTTGGATATCTTGGGTCTTTTGTTTTTCCATACAAAATTGATTATTGTTCTTTCAAGTTCTGTGAAGAATTGTGCTGGGATTTTAATGGGGGATTGTACTGAATATGTAGATTGCTTTTGGCAGGATTGCCATTTTTACTACATTGATCCTTCCTATCCAAGAGCATGGGAGATCTTTCCATTTTCTGAGGGCTTCTTTAATTTCTTTCTTTAAAGATTCAAAGTTCTTGTGATACAGGTCTTTCACTTGTTTGGTTAGCTTTACCCCAAGTTTTTTTATGTTGTTTGTGGCAATTGTAAAGGGTGATGTTTCTCTGATTTCTTTCTCAGCCCTTTTATCATCTGTATATAGTAGGGCTACTAATTTTCTTGAGTTGATCTTGTAGCCTGCCACTTTGCTGAAGGTGTTAATCAGCTGTAAGAGTTCCCTGGTAAAGTTGAGTTCATCTTGTAGCCTGCCACTTTCTGAAGGAGTTAATCAGGTGTAAAAGTTCCCTGGTAAAGTTCTTTGGGCCATTTATGTAGACTATCATATCATCTGCAAACAGTGAAAATTTTACCTCTTCTTTCCCAATTTGTATCCCCTTGATCCCCTTTTGTTGTGGTATGGCTCTGGCTAGAACTTCAAGTACAATGTTGAAAAGGTATGGAGAGAGCGGACAGCCTTGTCTTGTTCCTGATTTTAGAGGAATTGCGCTGAGTGTCTGTCCATTACTTTGATGTTGGCTGTTGGTTTACTGTATATAGCTTTTATTATGATTAAGTATGTTCCTGTTATCCCAGATCTCTTCAAGACATTTATCATGAAGGGGTGTTGGATTTTGTCAAAGGCTTTTTCTGCATCTAGTGAGATGATTATGTCATTTTTGTTTTTCAGCTTGTTTATATGGTGGATTACATTGATGGATTTTCGTATGTTGAACCTTCCCTGCATCCCTGGGATGAAACCTACTTGATCATGGGGAATGATTGTTTTGATGTGTTCTTGGATCTGATTTCCCAGTATTTTATTGAGTATTTTTGCATCAGTGTTCATGAGGGACATTGGTCTGAAGTTCTCTTTCTTAGTTGTGTCTTTGTGTGGCTTGGGGATCAAGGTTATTGAAGCCTCATAGAAAGAGTTTGGCAAAGACCCTTCTGCTTCTATTGCGTAGAATACTTTGAGAAGAATTGGTATAAGCTGTTCTTTGAATGTCTGGTAGAATTCTGCACTGAGGCCATCTGACCTGGGCTTTTTTTTGGTTGGGAGACTTTTGATGACTGCTTCTATTTCCATAGGGGTTAGGTCTATTTAAATTGCTTATCTGTTCTTGATTTAATTTTGGCAAGTGATAGCTATCCAGGAAGTCATCCATTTCCTTTAAATTTTCGAATTTTGTGGAGTACAGGTTTTCAAAGTATGACCTGATGATTCTCTGAATTTCCTCAGATTCCGTTGTTATGTCCCCCTTTTCATTTCTGATTTTGTTAATTTGCATGTTCACACTCTTCTGTTTGGTAAGTTTAGACAAAGGTTTGTCTATCTTGTTAATTTTCTCAAAGAACCAACTCTTCGTTGCATTGATTCCTTATATTGTTTTCCTAGTTTCTACTTTATTGATTTCAGCCCTCAATTTGAATATTTCATGGCATCTACTCCTCCTAGGGGAGTTCGCCTCTTTGTGTTCTAGAGCTTTCAGCTGTGCTGTTAATTCTCTAGTGTAACTATTCTCCAGCTTCTTCATGTGGGCACTTAGTGCTATGGACTTCCCCCGTAGCACTGCTTTCAAAGTGTCCCATAGGTTTGGGTATGTTGTGTCTTCATTCTCATTGAATTCTAGGAAGTCTTTAATTTCTTTTTTTATTTCTTCTTTGACTCAGGAATGGTGCAGTTGTGCATTATTCAATTTCTATGAGTTTGTAGGTTTTCTGCAATTTGTGTTGTTGTTGAATTCTAATTTTAAAGCATGCTGGTCTAATAAGATGCATGGAGTTATTCCAATTTTCTTGTAGCTGCTGAGGTTTGATATGTTGCCAAGTATGTGGTTGATTTTTGAGAGAGTTCCATGTGGTGGTGAGAAGGTATTTTTTTATGTGGATGAAATGTTCTATAGATGTCTGTTAATCCCAGATATCATTACTTCTATTAGACACTTTTCTTCTTTGTTGAGTTTCTTTCTGGTATTCCTGTCTAGTGGTGAGAGTGGTGTGTTGAAATCCCCCACTATAAGTGTGTGGGGCTTTATATGTGATTTAAGTTTTAGTAATGTTTCTTTTACAAATGTGGATGCCTTTGTATTTGGGGCATAGATGTTCAGGATAGACACTTCATCTTGGTGGCGTTTGCCTGTGATGAGTATGTAATGACCTCCTCCATCTCTTTTGATTGATTTTATTTTAAAGTCTAATTTTTAGATATTAGGATTGCTACCCCTGCTTGTTTCTCGGGTCCATTTGATTGGAAATTTTTTCCCAACCTTTAACTCTCAGGTAATGTCTGTCTTTGAGTGTGAGGTGTGATTCTTGCATGCACCAGAAGGATGGGTTCTGTCTTTGAATCAATTCTGCTAGCCTGTTTCATTTTATGGGTGAGTTAAGGCCATTAATGTTGAGCGATATTAATGACCATTGACTGCTCATCCTGCTTTGATTTGGAATGGTTGTTGGTACTGGAGTTATGTGTCAAATTTCACCCCTCTGTTCTTTTGGCTGTTGGTAGAGAGGGATTCTCTAATGCCTATGTTTTTCTGGTTGTAGTTAGCTTCCTTGGGTTGGAGTTTTCCTTCCAAAACTTTCTGTAGGGCTGGGTTAGTGGATACGTATTGCTTGAATCTAGTTTTGTCATGGAATATCTTGTTTTCTCCGTCTATAGTGATTGAGAGCTTTGCCGGGTATAGTAGTCTGGGCTGGCATCCATGGTCTCTTAGTGTTGGTAGAATATCTATCCAGGACCTTGTGGCTTTCAGAGTTTCCATGGAGAAGTCAGGTGTAATTTTGATAGGTTGGCCTTTTTCCTTAGCTGCTCTTAATATTCTTTCTTTATTCTGTATATTTGAGGTCTTGATTATTATGTGGCGAGAGGACTTTTTTTGTGATCCACTCTATTTGGTGTTCTGTAAGCTTCTTGTACCTTCATTGGCATGTCTTTCTTAAGGTTGGGAAAGTTTTCTTCTATGACTTTGTTGAATATGTTTTCTGCCCCTTTGAGGTGGTTTTCTTCTCCTTCTTCTATACCTATTATTCTTAGGTTTGGTCTTTTCATGGTGTCCCAAATTTCCTGGATGTTTTTGTTAAGGATCTGTTGGACTTAAGATTTTCTTTGGTTGATGAAACCATTTCTCCTAGTGTATCTTCAACACCTGAGATTCTCTTTTCCATTTGTTGTATTCTGTTGGTAATGATTGTATCGGTAGTACCTGACCATTTGCACAGCTTTTCTATTTCCAGCCTTTCTTCAGATTGTGTTTTTTTTTTATTGTTTCTATTTCAGTTTTCAACCCTTGAACTGTTTGTATTGTTTCTTGCAATTTTCGGTTTATCTTTTCATCCATTTGTTGCATTTTATGAATTTTTTGGTTTGTTCTTTCTTCCATTTCTTGCATTTTTTTGGTTTGCTTTTTCTTCCACTTCTTCTATTTTTTGGTTTGCTTTTTCTTCCAGTTCTTCTATTTTTTGGTTTGGTTTTTTTCTTCCATTTCCTGCCTTTTTTGGTTCGTTTCTTCTTCCATTTCTTGCATTTTTTGCTTTGTTTCTTTTTCCATTTCTTGCAATTTTTGCTTTGTTTCTTCTTCCATTTCCTGCCTTTTTTGGTGTGTTTTTTCTTCCATTTCTTGCAATTTTTGCTTTGTTTCTTCTTCCATTTCCTGCCTTTTTTGGTGTGTTTTTTCTTCCATTTCTTGCATTTTTTTTTGCTTTGTTTCTTCTTCCATTTCCTGCCTTTTTGGTGTGTTTTTTCTTCCATTTCTTGCCTTTTTGGTTTGTTTTTTCTTCCATTTCTTTGAGGGATTTTCCTATATCCTCTTTTAGGGCCTCTATCATTTTCATGAAGGTGGTTTTAAGGTTATTCTCTTCTGCTTCATTTGCATTGGAATGTTGGAGTCTTGCTGATGTGGAGTCTCTAGAATCTGGCGGTGTCATATTTGTTTTTCTGTTGTTGAGTGTTTTTATGTATTGTCATCTCTTCTTCTGGTGGGTGCAGAAAGAGCCCCTTACCGGTTTGGTGGTTAGGGGACCAGAGTTCCCTTCTGGTGGGTGCTAGCAAGTCCAATAATCTGGAAGTTCTTCTATTCCTCATCCTCGTTCTGGTCCCATGGGTGGAGAAGAAGACCAGGAATCTGGGGTGCTTAGTCTCTCACCTGGTCCCCTGGTCTCCCTGTGTCCCCTGGTTTCCTGGTCTCATTGGTGTGAGAGAAGACCTGGAGTCTGGGGTGTTTGGCTGCTGCCGGGATTTGAAGCTCTGTGCAGTTCCTAGGTGATCCCCATGCACTGGAACACAGGCCCAGATTCAGGGCCTGTTGTACCTGGTCCTGCTGGTATACCTGGTCCCCTGGTCTCCCTGGATCAGCTGGATCCGCTGGTTTCCTGGTCTCGTTGGTGAGAGGGAAGACCTGGAATATGGGGTGCTTGGCTCCTGCCAGGATTGGAAGCTCTGTGCAGTTCCCAGGCAATCCCCGGTCACTGGGTCACAGGCCCAGATGTAGGGCCTGTTTTACTTGGTCCTGCCGGAACAGCTGGTCCCCTGTTCTCCCTGGTTCTGCTTCACTGATTCTTTTTATTGTTTTCTTTGTTTCTATTTTACTGATTTCCTCCCTCAATTAGATTATTTCCTGGCCTCTACTCCTCCTTTGTGAGTTTGCTTCTTTTTGTTATTAAGTTTTCAGATGTGCTGTTAAGTCTCTAGTATGACTATTCTCTAGTTTCTTTATGTAGGCACTTAGTGGTATGAACTTTCCTCTTAGCACTACTTTCAAAGTGTTCCATAAGCTTGGATATGTTGTGCCTTCATTTTCATTGAATCCTAGGAAGTCATTATTTTATTCCTTGACCCAGGTGGTGATGCAATTGAGCATTGTTCAACTTCTATGAAATTGTAGGCTTTCTGCAATTTGTGTTGCTGTTGAATTCTAACTTTAAACCATAGTGTTCCGATAAGATACAGGGGGTTATTCCAATTTTTTTAACCTGTTGAGATTTGCTATATTGCCGAGGATGTGGTCTATTTTAGAGAAAGTTTCATGTGACACTGAGAAAAGGTATTTTCTTTTATGTTTGGATGGAATGTTTTATAGATGTCAGTTGAGTCATAACTTCTGTTAGCTCCTTTATTTCTGTTTCATTTCTGTCTATTGGTCTTGTCCAATGGTGAGTGTGGGATGTTGAAGTTCCTACTATTAATGTGTGGTGTTTTATGTGTGATTTAGGTTTTAGTAATGTTTCTTTTACTAATGTTGTTGCCCTTGTATTTGGGGCATACATGTTCAGAATTGAAACTTAATCTTGATGGATTTTTCCTGTGACAAATATGAAATGACATTCTTCATCTATTTTGATTTACTTTAGTTTGAAGTCTAATTTGTTAGATATTAGGATAGCTACACCAGCTTGTTTCTTAGGTCCATTTGATTGGAAAATCTTTTCCCATCCTGTACTCTAAAGTAATGTCCGTCTTTGAAGTTGAGATGTGATTCTTGTACGGTGCAGAAGGATGGATTCTGTCTTTGTATCCAATCTGTTAGCCTGCCAGTTTTTTATAGGTGAATTGAGACCAGTGATATTAAGAGATATGACCAGTGGATTGTTAATTCCTTTTAGTTTTGAATTTGTTGTTGTTGGTGGTATTGTGTGTGTGTTTCCCTTTTGGGGGGCTTGATAATGTGGGATTATCTATTGCCTATGTTTTTGTGGATGTAGCTCACTTCCTTGGGTTAGCGTTTTCCTTCAGTACTTTTTTTAGGACTGGATTTGTGGATGTGTATTGTTTAAATCTGGTTTTGTCATGGAATATCTTCTTTTCTCCATCTATAGTGATTGAAAGCTTTGCTGGGTATAGTAGTCTGGGCTGGCATCCATAGTCTCTTAGTGTGTGTAGAACATCTATCCAGGAGCTTCTGTCTTTCAGAGTTTCCATTAAGACGTTAGGTGTAATTCTGATAGGTCTGCCTTTCTTGACCTTGGTGAGATGGATCCATATGCAATGCCAGCTACCTTCACAGCCCCTTTGACTAGTTTAGTGCCCCTTTGGTTACCTGCCTGACCCAGACAGTGTCACTGCAGTGGAACATTGGGAAACTGGAGAATCTCTCAGATAGTCTAGTGATTAGACTTTCTGGAGGACTGGGGTGTCTGTAGTGCCTTGAGAAAGGAATGGTTAGAGAGTTCTGCCAACTGAGTCTCTGAGTCTCTGAGTCTCGGAAGCAGTGGGTGAGTTTTTCCAAACATAATCTCCTTGTAAGGGTTGCAGCTGCCAAATCAAAGCAAAGGAAGGAGGCCTCTTCGTTGGATTCTGATAAGAGTTTTGTTAGAGGTTTTCTTCTTCTGGTTTTGTTTGTTTGTCTGTTTTGTTTTATGACCTGTTTATTATTTAACTTTCCCAGAACTCTGATGTCTGTATGCACAATGAAGTTTTAAATCTATGTGTAAAGCTTTAGCTGTTAATTGATTTTGGCTATGAAAGCAAGGCCATTGGTGGACTCAATTGCTAGGGAGAGGCTAAGTCAGGGCACCAATTCCTAGAGGAGATTTTTATCTACTATTTGAGCAGTTTCAGTCTGGGTGACTGAAAAAGTAATCTTTAAGACCTAACAAGTACTGTTATGTTCTGGATCAGACCAGATCTTGGTGAAGTCAAGTTTCCAGAGATCACCAGGGTGTTAGTCTCACATTTGGACCCCTTCCTTGGCTAGGCCTCTCCATTTTGGATTCACTTGAGCAGAAGCCTGGCATCTGTCTGAGACACCCCATACCAGGCTGTCTAGTCTAGGTGTAACATACCTTGGTGTGAGCAGCTCAGAAAGTTTTGTGGATCCAGATGAGTAGCCTGGTGAAGATTATGTACCAACAGTCCTGCCAGTTGTTTTTAGGAAAAAGATCTTTCCCTCTGGTGTCCTCCATCAACCTGTGGGTTGAGATGTCTATTTCTTCTTTACCATGGAGTCTCAGGCAACACCGTGACATGGTATCTCATCAGAATATCAGTAGACCCCACTGGTCTTAGGGCCATTTGTGTTTGTATGTCAGCCAGGTCAGAAGCCCATAGGTGAAGGACAGCAATTTACAGGGGACATCAAATAGCCTTTAGGAGGGCCAAGATTTTTTTTAATGTCCTAGTTTCCAACAGTGAGAGCTCCTCTTTCTCTGCAGATCACACAGTGGACAGAGCCAGTAGTAAAGGCACACTGACTGATAGTCTGTGTATGTGGTGGTGGACTTTCTGCTTCTTCATCTCAGAGGCTGGCTCAAAACAATCTGTTCTGCTCGCTGGGCTGAGGTACCTGGATTGGGCCCAGTTTGGTTAAAGTTACTATTCCAGCTTCCACATAACTGGATTCATCAGGCAAGAGGGTATCAGGATTGATCGTGGTGGGTTTCTCAAGCCAGACTTGAAGGTGGGCCAGGCTAGGGCCTGGTACTGGGTCACACAGTTATGAGACAGATAGTGTTCTGGTATTCCTCGGAGGAGGCTTCAACAGTATTGTGGGGTGCTGTGGGTATATGACTTTGACCTGGAGTTAACTTGTCTGCTTTTTTTTTAACTAAACTAGCAGTAACCACCACAGTTCTTGGACCGGGTGGACCATTATGTGGCTATAGGGTTCCATAGTTTTGACAGGTATGTAACAGGGAGTTTCCATGACCCCCAACATCTGGGTTAAAACCCCATTTGTCTTTTTTTAAGTCCCAGTCCAGATTAGGGGCTTAGTGCCCCTAATTTATAAAAGCCTTGTTATTCCCATAAATCCTGGTTGGTGTTGAGAGGCAGCAATACCCTGATTCACCTGTCTCTCAAACCTCAAATTCTTAAACCTGTGTCTTGGTCTTTGGAGCTGGGATCTGAAGGATGGCAGCAATCCTACTCTGAGACAGACCCCATTTGCCTCCCCTCAGCTGTTAGACAAGACAGGTAGCTATCGGTTGTCAAAGTTGGGCTTTCTTGGCTGACACTGTGTAGCCCAAGGTCTGCAGTTCTGGCATCTGTCCCTCATCAGCCCTTTTATAATATATTTACCTTGGAAACCTCTGACAGAAGGGCAAGAGGTCAGCATTTAGTGTCTCACCAAATAGGGCTGAAGAATTTTTAAATCCTTGGGGCAACCTGATCCAGGAATACTGCCCATTGTGACCACCCTCTGGGTCTGTCCATTTAAAAGCATTGATGGGTAGACTCATTTCTCTCAATGGTAGGCTGAAGAACACATCTTTCAGATCCAAGACAGGGTAGTGTACACCTGTTTCTCTGGAATAATAAGACTCATGAGAATAGGGTCCCAGGTTTCTTCACAGGCAAGAGAGGCACATTCCAGGGTGACTGGCAGACACCAGAATGACTGTATCTTTAAACCAGGCAATATAGACTGCAATTTCCCCTTTCATTTCCAAGATCATTGGATGTTGTTTAATCTGAACTTGTTGGTTCAACAATTATAGGAGCTTGGTGTTTGGCCAGTCCTGGATGGTCAGTTTCTGCCCATACCCTGGCAATCTTTATTGTCAACCTGAGAGATGGTCCAACTATATCTTTTATTGAAGACAGAACTTTAAGCTGGTAGATGGTCTTCTATAGAGGGCAAGACACCAAAATATTGCTGGTTATTTGTAAGTCTGACTGTGTCTCCTCACCAAAGAAGATGATGGTGGCTTTCAGTTTATGCAAAAAGGTCTCGTTCCAATCAGTTCTCTGTTGTTAAACACATTAGAGCTACCTCTAGAAACTGCGACCTGTTTATATCTTCAACTTTTATAACTGTTTTCTAATATGTGGGGCCAACTGGGTGATGACAGAAATCTTTTTAGTAGCAGTCTAATTCTCTATGATAGGCCTAGCAAAAGTTGTCTAATGTCTCCTTGCTCAGTGTTGGGCAGAAGGGAAATCCATTTTGTCCAGGCTGCATTGTCTGTGAGTGATCCTTGTGCCCAGGCCAGGGGTGTTTTATTTGTTCTGTTTGTTTTTAAGAGAATGGTAGGTTTTATGTATCACTGGTTAAAAGAATGACATGAATCATGAGAGAGAAAAGAGTGGAACTCTCTTTTCTTTGGAAAAAGCCTAGGGTAGCTTCCCTGCTTCCCTAGGACTATTTAGAATAGCCATGGAGTGGAGGGATGCTCACCTGGGGGACATGGCTCCCCTCCTGGAGTGTACTCAGCTTAAGTAGCAGAGGACTCTACTACTTAAGTAGCCCCTCCCCAGCTCCACACAGTGACCATCCCTGGCCAAAACAAGAGCCATGCAACAAAACAAGCAAGTGCTCCTGTTCCTGGAGTGGGGCAGGCAGAGGTTTCTGGGGCTTCTATGCATGACCAAGCAGAGATTTGGGTCCCCAATAGGATGGGGCACCAACTATTGGGTTCTTAAGCCAGGGGGTTCTCACACCAGAGAAAGACAATACAGGGAAACAGAAAGTCATTACAGGGAAACAGAACTGATACACACACACACACACACACACACACACACACACACACACACACACAGTAAAGACAGCCAGGCGTGGCCACTACACACTCATATACTTGAAGATACAGAAGGATCCAGTGACATCTCACATGGATCCTGGACACTGGATCAGTACGGTGTCTGACCTCTCTTATGTGTGCAAACAGAAGGCACCTTAACCAGACTTTCCTCCACCTTCCCCCAGAGGTGACAGGCCAGCAAAGTTTTTAGATGGAGAGAATGAGCTATCCCACGACAAAACCAGATTTAAATAATACATATGACTCAAATGAGTTTAACAGACATCTATAGAACATTCCATCCAAAGACAAAAGAACATACCTTCTTCTCAACACCACATGAAATCTTCTCTAAAATCGACCACATACTAGGCAACATAGCAAACCTCAACAGACACAAAAAAAATTGGAATAACTTCCTTATCCTATTGGATCACCATGGTTTAAAGTTAGAATTGAACAACAACACAAATTGCAGAAAACCTACAAGCTCATGGAAATTGAACATTTCTCAATTGCATCACTCCTGGGACAAGGAAGAAATAAAGAAATTAAAGACTTCCTAGAATTCAATGAAAATTAAGGCACAACATACCCAAACTTACGGGACACTTTGAAAGCAGTGCTAAGTTCATGCCACTAAGTGCCCACATAAAAAAACTAGAATATAGTCACACTAGAGATTTAACAGCACAACTAAAAGCTCTAGAACAAAAGGAAGCAAACTCACAAAGGAGGAGTAGAGGCCAGGAAATAATCAAATCGAGGGCTAAAATCAATAAAGTAGAACCAAAGAAGACAATATAAAGAATTAATGAAACAAAGAGTTGGTTCTTTGAGAAAAATCCACAAGATAGACAAACCTTTATCCAAACTAACCAAAAGGCAGAGAGAGAATATGCAAATCAACAAAATCAGAAATGAAAAGGGGGACATAACAACAGACACTGAGGAAATCCAGAGACTCATCAGGTCATTCTTTGAAAACCTGCACTCCACAAAATTGGAAAATTTAAAAGAAATAAAAAATTTTCTGGATAGGTATCACTTACTAAAATTAAGTCAAGAATAGATAAGCAATTTAAATAGACCTATAGCCCCTAATGAGACAGAAGCATCAAAAGTCTCCCAACCAAAAAAAAAAAAAAAAAAAAAAAGCCCAGGGCCAGATGGTTTTGGTGCAGAATTCTACCAGAAATTCAAAGAAGAGCAAATACCAATACTCCTCAAATTGTTCCACACAATAGAAACAGAAGGGTCATTGCCAAACCCTTTCTATGAGGCTACATTTACCTTGGTACTCAAACCACACTAAGACACATTAGGAAACAGAACTACAGATCAGTCTCCCTCATGAACAATGATGCAAAAATACTGAATAAAATACTGGCAAATAAAATCCAAGAACACATTAGAAAAATTATCCACCATGATCAAGTAGACTTTATCTCAGAGATGCAGAGATGATTCACCATACTAAAATCCATCAGTGTAATCCACCACATAAACAAACTGAAAAATAAAAACCACCTGATCATCTCACTACATGCTGAAAAAGCCTTCCATAAAATCCAACCTCCCTTCATGATAAAGGTCTTGGAGAGAACACACCTAAACATAATAAAGGCAATATACAGCAAGTCAACATAAAGCTAAATAGAGAGAAACTCAATGGGATTCCTCTAAAATCAGCAACAAGACAAGGCTGTCCACTCTCTCCTGCCCCAAATAATGTGACAGACTTTGATGCCTTATCCTCCCTGAGCAGTGGGTGAGGGGGTGAGAAAGGGGGGTGGGTGGGTGGGATGGGGGTGAGTGGGGGGCATGGGAGGATGGGAGGCAGAGGGAACACGGATTGGTATGTAAAATAAGATTAAGATTGTTTTAAATTTAAATAAAATTAGTTAAAACAAAACAAAAAAACTTATCATTCTGACAGTTTAGCATAGTGGTGCTTTAGGAAATTGCTTCCAATTTCAAAGTTCAAAGTGTCTACCTACCTAAATATCTATCTATCTATCTATCTATCTATCTATCTATCTATCTATCTATCTATCTATCTATCTATCTATCATCATAAACTGATAGATCTAGTTTTGTGTACAAAGTTAAATATAACTTGTTCAGTTGGGGCTAGATTTCCAGGAGAGAAATCCAGGTCAGTCAACCTGTTATTGTTCATTCAGTTGCCGATTGGATCAATCCACTGTCACTCTGGCTCTGAACCTGAGGTTCTGTCCAATCGGAGGCATTAGTGCGAGGCTTGTCCAATCAGGAGCAAAGACACAGTGTGCTTGGCTCATTATTGTCTCAGATCAGCCATCTTGGGACCTGGCGCTGGGTACCATCCATCCTCTCTCAGGAGATATCCTTCCTGGACACTGTGTACTCGCCTCTGTGGCCCGGTGCCTCGGTGGTGCGGGGAGAGCCACAGTGAGGACTTGGGATGCCCGGGAAGCTGGAGATGGTGAGTGAGGCGCGTGCTGAGCGGAAGAGCAGCTGTGCACTCTGTCGCCTGTCGCTGTGGGTTTGGGGCTGGATCGACTCCGGACAGCCAGGCGTCCTGTCGGTTCCCTGCTCCTGGAGTTGAGTCTTGCTGCAGTCCTCTCTGCGAGCTCTGCCCTGGAATGTGTGGCGGCCGAGCTGGGAGAGCCGCTGAAACTGGTCGGCGAGCGCTACTATACCAGCCAGGACCGCGGTGGGACGGCCTGCACGGTGGAGCTGCCAGGCGGGAGCCTTGGGCCCGGGTCCCACAGGACTCACGGGGAGCTCCCGAGCTGCGGTAAATCACGGACTGCTTTGTCTCCACTGGGTGCTCAGGTCAGATCCCTGCGCATCATCGGGTGGCGGATTCCTTCCCCTTGCAGCATCTGAGGGATTGTTATCTCAGCGGTTACAGCCACCCGGTTCTTCCCACCTCCCAGAACTTTCACCCGTGTTCTGGTCGTTCCCCTGACCCCCACTACCTCCTCACCCGCTGCTGTAGCTTTGCCTCTGCTTGGGTTTGTGTCTCTGACTATCCTTCTGAATCTGCTTGATCTCTCATCTTTGAGCTGATGTGACCGCTTCTCTGACAGTTTGAATCTAGTCCTGTATTCCACATGCCCCGTTGGCTCGCTTGTCTGGCCCATCTTTTCCCGGGTCTCTCACCACCTCTTCCTCAGGACCTGTTTCCTTGAAACACTGGGTCACTAAGGCAGTCAGGTTTGAAATCCAGGTGATAGCGTTCATACTGCTTGATGCAGATAATGCCCTGTATCAGTTACTGGCACACCGTGTGTGTGTGTGTGTGTGTGTGTGTGTGTGTGTGTGTGTCTGTCTGTCTGTCTGTCTGTCTGTCTGAGGCTCAACCTAGGGATTGCTAGGCAAGCAATTTGCAAGAGCCACCTTCCCAGTATTGTTTGATGTTTTTTTTTTGTTGTTGTTTTTTGTTTTTGTTTTGTTTTGTTTTGTTTTTGTGATTTTTTTCGGGGCAGGATCTTACAGGTAACACAGAACAGCCTTGAACGTGGACCTCCTGCATTGGTCTCCAGAGTAGCTGAGATCAAAGGGTGGAGTCCTCAGGATTGTGTCCTTTCTCTGTGGAGATAAACAATGGAGCCCAGGTCAGAAATTGACATTTTTCAGGTCTCCAGTTACTAGCTCGGCTTCTCCTCCACAGTCCCCAACTGCACACTGGTCTCCTGCACATATGTCCAGGGGCAGATCTGAGGCCAATAGGAGATGCACAGAAGTCGTGGGTGGGTCTGTCCTTCAGGAACCCTAGACCTTACCAAGAGCTCTCTGCATCCAAAGAGATGCCTGAGGAATCACAGATGATGTGTGGACGGA
The DNA here is from genome assembly GCF_017639785.1 of Mesocricetus auratus. Lineage (NCBI taxonomy): Eukaryota > Metazoa > Chordata > Mammalia > Rodentia > Cricetidae > Mesocricetus > Mesocricetus auratus. Next base: position 58,185 of record NW_024429222.1, read on the forward strand.
CAGGTGCAGAGATGACTACCCTCTCCCTCCCTGCAAAAAAAAGAAAAAAGCACAGATAGATCATTTGAGTACTGTTAGAGCCCCAGGACCAAACGCTGGGGGGTGAGGTTGTGTTCTTTAGTTCTCCTGCCTCTCAGACCTTGTAGGTCATGGCAGTGGTGTGCAGACGCTGTTGGTGGAGAATATGACTCAGAAGCACGGAGCTGTGGGTTCTAGAACAGGCACATCTTTACAAAAGGCCACTGCTGAGGTCTTGAGACCTGGTGTGCCAGTCTCGGGAACAGAGGGGAAAGATACAAGAGGCTAGCTAAGAGAAACTTCTCTGTCTGGGTGTTCCTGTATGTTCACAAATGCATTCCTACAGCTCTTTCCCTTCCCTGTATTCTTCAAACAGGCTCTCACCGTGTAGACAAGCAGAGTCTGGATTTTTTTATGGAGCTCAGGCTAGCCTCAAGCTACAAGCAGTCCTCCTCCATCTTCTAATCACAGGGATTTATACACATTCACCAGCAGCCCATGGGTCCCTCTTCCTTTCCACCCCCTCTTCACAGCCATAGAACAGTGACTATGACAGCAAGAAGTGCACCCCTGTAATCCTAGCACTTGGGAGGCAGGAGGATTGTGAATGTTTAGGGCCAACCTGAGCTACAGGATAAGGACCTTATCTCCAAAGAAATACTCAAAGTCCAATTGTTTGGACCTGAATTCCAGGGTAGCATTACTGCTTAGTGGTTCATTCCCTTTCAGTGGGTTTTCCTCTCCTATAAAATGGGGCTGATGTAAGGGTCAGACTTAGTTCCACCCTGTCAGCACAGGCCTAGCAGAGCAAACTCTTTGTGGCACACTCCTGCAATAGTACTATAAGCATTGCAGTAGCTCGGATGGATAGGGATTCTACTGAGTGTCACAGCTCGGACATAAAGATACTCTGGCACCCGGGAGCCAAGGAAAACCACAGGTCACAATAATTGTAGCAGCTTTTAGCCCTGCTTCAGGGAAAGGCTTCCCCGGCGTATCAGCTCTGCTCCAGTTTGGCTCAGGTCTGTCTCAGGTCCCTGGAGTGTAACAACTCCAGTTGGCCAGGGGAAGTTTTCTCTGCGAAGGTTGACGCCACTCTACTCTGCCCTGGGTCTGGTGAAAAGTTGTTACTTCTCTCCATTCCAGCGAAGGAAGGCCTCACCCAAACCTCATTCAAGAGACTTATTGGGAGGGAAGAATCCAGACAGCTAGACAACCACAAGCTGAACAGACACAGGGTTTTATGTAGGGGATCTTAGGGGCGGAGTTTTCCAGGGTGTGGATTGGTCAGATTTCAATCCCTGAGCTCAGAATGGCTACATCTCTTGCTCAGGAATTGGTTAGTTTTCTGCACAGGTTCAGGTTCAGATTTGGCTTTTATTTCAGGGCTCACATGTGTTTCTTTCTCTGGTCCTTTTTAGCCTTTTGGCTCTGATTTTAGGGGCAGAGTGCATTTTTTTCACTGGCTCTGATTTCAGGGACAAAGTGTGTTTCTTTGGCACTGGTTTCAGGGTCAGGGTGCATTTCTTTGGTTCTGGTTGCAGGGTCAAAGTGTGTTTTCTTTGGCTCTGCTCAGGGTGTGTTTCTTTGACTGGTCCCTTTTCCCCTACATTTACCCCATTGGAAATCACAGGCAGGAGGAACAGGAATTTGAAACCAGTTAAAAGGTCCAAAGGAGCCTGGTGGTGGCACATGCCTTTAATCCTGGCACTTGGGAGGCAGAGGCAGGCGGATCTCTGTGAGTTCTAGGACAGCCAGAGACACACAGAGAAACCTGTCTCGAAACCTTCCCTCCCTCCCCAAATTACATAGGAAATCTTGTCAGAGGGAGAGGGAAAGGGGGGCGTTGTTGCTCAGGGGCAGAATTGTTGCTTAGCATCTGCAAGACCATCATGAGCTCTACTACAGTCACACAAATAACCCTTCTCAAAAATCCCAAACACACTGATTATGTTGGATAAAAAAAAAAGAAGGCTTTTTTGGGATGTGGTCCTCAATTAGCCATCTCTTGATTAATTTCTGCTAATATGTTTGCTGTAATATTATTAATGTTACTAATCATGCAGGCCATCTTTGTATAAGTACCGCACACTACCTGATTGCTCTATTGGAGTGCCCGAAGGTCATCTTTAAGACCTCTCTTTGTATTCCAGAACATTCCTGGGATGGGCAATAAAAAGCCCATTGCAGGGCTGGAGAGATGGCTCAGAGGTTAAGAGCACTGACTGTTCTTCAAAAGGTCCCAAGTTCAAAATCCAGCAACCACACGGTGGCTCACAACCATCTATAATGAGATCTGGTGTCCTCTTCTTGCCTGCCGACATACATGCAGACAGAATACTGCATGCATAATAAATAAATAAATTTTTTAAAAAGTCCACTGCAGGTGTGACCATTACAGGATCCAATACATGCAAAGAATCATCACAATTCCCAGGGTGAGTTCCCTCTTTCTCTGTTTTTTCTAGAAAGGGTTTTTCTGTGTAGTCTTGGCTGTCCTTAATTCTATTAATCAGTTGCAAAGATTTACTGAGCAAAGTGGGTATAATATGGCCTGTCCTACATAAGCCTTTATAACCTGCAGGAAGGACAGTGTAAGGAGCATTTTCACACACACACCCAAAAAAAGTCCATCCCAGAGGGCAGGGTATTATTAGAGGTGGAATTGCAATAAGGAAGGATATAAGTACATTTAAGGCATAAACAGTGTGATAGAAAACACCATAGATAGGAAGATCAGAGGCAGCCCTATGTTTGGGAGCAAGAGGATTCCATTTTGTCCCCTGTGATTTGTACATAGTGCATATGAATGATTCCAATGCATATAAATTTATTTTTAAGAGCCAAGAAATAGCTGGGGCTCTTGACGCAAAAGGATTGTTCCTGTTGACTGCCATGTGCCAAGTGAAGCCAGAGGTTACTGTCTAAACCATTGGCAATAGATAGAACTATCCTAGGTACAATAATACCAACTTTGGTAGGCAACACACCAGGTATTCCCCTTTTCATCTTCATACAACTATAGTTCCCACTATCAGAGCTTTCTAAAGAGTACTTATTTTATGCTACAGTCCATATTACTGCATTTGAACTGTTCCCATTAGATTAGTCCAACGAAAATATCCCCCATTCATGGGACTAAATATTTTTATACCATCTTTTACCCAGACAACTGTTCTTAAAAGATGAAAATAATCCTCAGCATGGCAAGACAATATCAAACTGTCTCCTCTTACTGGTATGCATTTTATTTCCCCCTGAAAAACAGAATGACAAGTTGAGAATTAGCATGTAATACAGTCCATAAACCTAACAGTAACATTTTTGGGGTCAGTAGTATTGTTCCCTTATCTTCCTCTTCCTCTGGGTGTGTCTCCTTGATGGGTTTGCCATCTGTCTTCTGACACTTCATTTGTCCGGTGGTCTCTGTTGCTATCCTGGTTGAATTCATCAAAGCAGGAGCCATCTGGGACTTCATCTTCGGAAAGACACAGCATAGCCTTGCCCTGATGTTGAAAGAGCATCAGAGCCTTCCTACTGATTAGTCTCCATATCTTTCCATTTAACTTTCTTTAGGTTGTGTTTCCTTTAGGGCAAAATGCTTTGGGTCGTCAGAAGCATCATGCTTTAAAGTGAAAAAAATTAAAACTTAACATAGCTAAATGTAGCATAGCATGTGGGGGTTTAGATGAGTGTATATACTTATTCTTTTAAAAATTTGATGTTCAAGTATTTGATGATGTCATTCCACAAAAGCTTGACCCTGTAGATGGTAAGGGATATTAGTAACATGATTAATATTCTATAAACTGCTAAATTCTCAAAAATGTTTGTTGGTATAAGCAAGGCGGTTATCAGTTTTATTTGTTGTGGGAATCCTAGAAAGGAAGGGTGTGTAATAGATGTTTAATGGTGTCTGAGGATGCTTCACCCCTGGGAGCAGAAGCAGCAGTCATATTAGAAAAAGTATCAGCGGTTACACGAGCATATTTGAAGTGTCCAAATTCTGGGATATGAATAATATCTGTTTTAAGTGGCATTGAGTTTTCATAACCCCTGGGGATTGACTCTACCAGCCTAGGGTAATGTGGTGGGTGAAACAAGGGTCGGGCCAGATAATTTGCTGGGCCTGCTCATGAGGTGAAGAGAATTGCACCCACAAAGATCTCGTGTTTTCAGTTAAATTCTTTTCACTTAGTTTACATACTGATCCCCCTCCCTCCATCCCTCCCCCCTCTCCTCTCCCTCACCTCCTGTCTAACCCTTCCCCATTTACCCCTCCTCCATCTCTGCTCAGAAAAGGGCAGGCCTCCCACGGGAGTCAACAGAACATAGCACATCAAATTGAGGCAGGACCAAGCTCCTCCCTTGCATCACGATTAATTGAGGCAACCTAGCATGGGGAATAGGTTTCCAAAAGCCAGTTCAAGCGCCAGGGGACAGATCCTGATCCCACTGTTAGGAGCCCCACAAACAGACCAAGCTACATAACTGTCACACACATGCAGAGGGCCTAGGCCTGCCCCATTCAGGTTCTCTAGTTGTTGGTCCAGAGTCTGTGAGCTCCAAGCTCAGGCCAGCTGTCTCTGTGGGTTTCCCTATCATGACCTACACACACACACACACATGCACGCACGCACACGCGCGCACACACACGCGTTTTCACAATCCCTCCTCCCTCTCTTCAGCAGGACTCCTGGAGCTCGACCCAGTGCTTGGCTGTGGATCTCTGTATCTGCCACCCTCAGTTACTGGATGAAGGTTCTCTGATGACATTTAGGGTAGTCACCAATATGATTACAGGAGAAGGTCAGTTCAGGCACTCTCTGCTATTGCTTGGAATCTTATCTGGGGTCATCCAACAGTTTGAGGATCGGCCCTTTGGTTTGAGCTGAAGGTAAGAGCTAGAGGCTGGCTGCTTTGCTTCTCTGAACTTCATCTGGAACCCCAATATCAGTTTCTGGGTCTTTATTTTTCATGCTACACCCCACTTCCTAGTGTCCCCAGGAGATCTCTTCTATTTTCCTCTCCCAGGGAAAACCGTGCATCTCTTTTGGGGCCCTCTTCATTACCTAGCTTCTCTGGGTCTGTGGATCGTAGCCTGGTTTTCCTCTACTTTACAGCTAATATTCACTTATGAGTGAGTACATACCATGTTTCTCTTTCTGGGTCTGGATTACCTCACTCAGGATGCTTTTTTCTAGTTCCATCCGTTGTCTGCAAATTTCATGACGTCATTGAAATGAACATCTGAGTGATACTCCATTATGTAAATGTACCACATTTTTTATTGCCTTTTTCTCAATTTCTTTAGGGGAATTTTTCATTTCCTCTTTAAGGGCCTCCATCAACTTCATAAAGTTATTTTTAAGGTCATTTTCTTGTACTTCTTCTGTGTTGGAAGTTGTAGGGTTGCTGGGTTCTGGCATTGCCCTTTCTGCTGTTGAATGTGTTTTTACACTTTTGTGATACATCTGTTCTTCCAACTGGTATGGGTTGTGCCTGTGTCTATGTAGTCTGGGGTTTCAGAGAGTGACTGGCCACAAGGAGGGCGACCAGGTGCGTGGGGTTGGGCATTGGAGTGGTTTTGGGAGAACAGACTCCAGTGGGTGGTGTCGGTGATGGTGCAGCCTGGAGGTGGGTTTCTCACCTGCTTGCCTGCTGCTGGGAACTGCACCAGAGCAGTGGAGCTGCTCCAGAGTTGGGGGTGGGACCCAGCTGCCTTGCTTAGTGCTGAGATAGGGAGGGGAGGGACACAGAATGTGCCCAGGGTTTAGGATCTAGTCATTGGGGCAGTTCAGCTGGGGGGCCAGTCACTCACCTGTTCTTCCAACTGGTGTGGGCTGTGCCTGTGCCTGTGCCTGTGTAGTCTGCTGGCATTTCAGGGGAGGGCTGGCCATGAGGAGGATGACCAGGTTCATGTGGTGGGTCTTGGAGTTGGGTGGTGGCAGTGGTGGTGCAGCCTGCAGGCAGATCTCTCACCTGCTTGCCCAAGATGTTGCATTTTGATGAAAAAGTTCATGAGATTTTTGAATGACCTGAAAAGAAAGTATTAGGGGCGAGGAAGAGGCCAGCGCATTGGCTTGAGCATTAGCGGATGTTAACGAACCTGACTAATTAGAATGAGCACGAATATGAGTTATAAAAAAGTTGAGTTTGTAGTCATATAGACATCTGAAGGGAGATGGGTTCAAGTCTTGCAGTTTCTAAAAGAGAAAGTGTTTGAGCACAATATGAAGAGTCAGTTAAAGTAGTTTTCCAATGATTGGGAAACATCTAATAACAGCTGATTGAGTTCAGTGAGTTCAGACTGTTACTGTACAACCTGGGTTGGATCCAGTCTTTTTTTGAGGAACAAGTGGAATTTGTATATATAACATTCTCCTTGTCCTTGTGAAGAGCCATCTGTAAAAGCGTTGAGAGCAATCTATGGGATTTTTAAATGTAATTTTAGGCAATTCCCATGAGATATCTTCAAAAAAACCTTAAAAGGGTCTTTTGGATAATGATTATGTATTGATCGTGAATAGCATGCTAGTGAAACCTGCCATTTGTTATCACTGTGGAACGAAACAGTCAACTTGCATTTCATTTAGTGGCGCAATGATTTCCATGGGCTCTTTACCAGTAAGTTCTTTATGATGTGTCCTTCCCATAATTAAGTCTATAATTTCTTGCAAATAAGGAGTTTCAGATTGTTGCTGAGAATTATGGCAGGCATAAATTTCTGTGATATCATTACCTACCTTGTTGATAGGTAATTCCAATACCAGAGAAAGAGGGGGCAGGATAAGTAATTGGTAAGGAAGTGAGGGATTAATTCTGTGAGCTACTGTTTTAGCAGCAGCATCATTCAATAGACAAATAACCTGATTTCCTTCAGGTGTCATCTATTTTATAGCATTTAACTGAGAGTCTCCAGAAAGCAATTTAAAGAGTGGAGCCAAATACTTAATCATGATAGGCAGATAAGCACATACTCAGATGACATGGCCCAAAGTTTTTGGTACGTAATTGAGGATGTACTGTTTGGGAAGTTTTAATTTTGAACTGAGAGGATGATGGCTAATTTTTTGTTGAGAAATAATATAGCCTAAGTACTTATAAATATGATGCCTTGTATTTTATCTGGAACTGTGTCTAAATTTTGTTTTTTAGTTTATGTACCCTGAAAGTTAAGAGCTGGTGGGATGAGAGGGTGGAGATGTCATCCTCATAAGGAATGATCAGTACCTTAGGAAATTTAATCAGCATCAGCTTAATTGCTCCATGTACTTAATATTGATAAGTAATGGCCTGCTCTTCATCCTCTGCAATTAACCCTTCCATTGCTGTCTGGTCATTGGCTATTGATTATTTAAAATAGTGTATGCAAATGTTCCTTATCACTGGGATGTGAAGGAATAGAGAAACAGGTATTTAAGTCAAGTATAATAATGTAATGTCCCCGAGGTATCTTAGTAGGAGCCCTTGGAGTCCTGGCTGGAGGTCCCCATTGTTTTCATAGTAGCATTTATGCTCCTAAGATCATGTAACAGTCAAGATTTATTCTTTGTCTTTTTATGCACTACAAAAGTAGAATTCCAAGGACTAACTTAGGGCTATCTATCTCTTAGTTGCAATTGCTCCTTACTAGAAGTCAGACCTGTTTTAATTTTTCCCCATGAAGGCGCAGTCCCCTGCATGACTGGATATGTTCCTGATCCTGGTTTATTTTTTGTTCAGTAGGTTGGTTTCTGCATTTGTCACGGGACTAGGGGTTGCTCCCATGGAAGTTTAAAGGCTTACTCTCCTTGTCAAATTTGGATTAACATTCTTGTTTGTTTGCTTGTTTGAGACAAGGTCTCACTGTAAAGCTCTGGCTATCCAGAAATTCAATATGTATATCAGGCTGGCATCAAACTCTGCCTTCCGAGTGCTGGGCTTAAAGACATGTGCTGCTACACCCAGCTTGGATCACCATTCTTTAGTCCAATGTTTTCCTCCTGTACATTGTGGGCAAAGGTGAGTTAGATCATTAGAATTTTTGAATTCATTCTTTTCAGTGTCCTCTGTTTCCACATTCAAAGCAAGATCCTTTTTGAAATATTTCAGAATGACTGCTACAATGACTGCTGCCACAAGAGAGGCGCTGACAATGTCAGAGTGGCCGTTACCCAGTTAGAAAACTCACGTTTAACTGGTATTGTGGCCGCTCTGCACTCTGTGGTGGCTCCACCAAACATAAGTTGCCTGAACAGGATATCTGCAGCCTCCCCCACGAGGGAGCAAGAAATTCAGGGCAAGACTCATTAACTTTGTCTTAAAGTGACCAGAGGAGCCAGTTTCTCCATGACCAGAAGTAGTTCCCCAGGGCCACAGTGCCCAATGTGCACTTGGTCTAAGGACTGAGCGGAACCATTCATTTGTCCTAGTGTCACTAAATTGTCCCACTTGCTGAAGCATATCCACATTAATAGGGGCATTGTTGCTACAGTTTCTTTCCTCTTTTCCTTTGACTCATCATAATAGTTTGTGTTCCACATCAAGTGTTGTCCTGGGGCTCAGGAAGCTTTGTCTGTTTGCTTATAGTCCTAAAGAGTGACAATGTCTGTCTTAGTTATGGTTCTATTTCTGTGAAGAGACACCATGGCCAAGGAACCTCTTATAGAGGAAAACATTTCCTTGGGGCTGGCTCAGAGTCCACTGTCATCATGATGGGGGTGGGGCATGGCGGTGTGCAGGCAGACATGGTGCCAGAGAGTAGCTGAGAGCTCTATGCCCAGATCCATAGGCAGCAGGGAGAGCCACTAGACCAGGCTTGAGCAATCGAAACCTCAAAGCCACCTTTAGTGACACACTTCCTCCAGCCAGGCCACACTTCCTATGAACCTGTGGGGGCCATTTTCATTCAAACCACCATAATGTTTGTCTTAGAGTTTCTATTGTTGTGAAGAGACATCTTTACTACAGCGACTCCTATAAAAGAAAACATTTACTGGCTTACAGTTTGAGAGGTTTAGTACATTATTGTCATGACATGCAGACAGACATGGTTTTTGGAAAAGGAACTGAGAGTTCTGCATCTTGATCTGCAGGCAGCTGAAGGAGAGTGCCACACTAGGCCTACCTTGAGCATATGAGACCTCAAAACCAAACTCTACAGTGACACACTTCCTCCAACAAGGCCACACCTCCTAATAGTGCCACTCCTTATGAACCAAACATTCACACACGTGAGTCCATGGGGGCCATTCCTATTCAAACCACCACAATATTCCTGCTTAAAATTTCCCACGTTTATCAGTAAATGCCATTGCCAGCCATGAGTTTTCTGACATTCTTTAGGAACTGAAAAGTAAATGGCAATGTTGACGCACATTTGGGTCTGACGATTTGAAGTCGTAAGGACAGACATGAGAGGGTCAAGTGTGAAAATGTCCAAGCATTTCCTGTTCATTGTTTTCCTCATCTTCCATAAGTAGTCTCTGGAAGTGAGGCCCATAGACTGAATTTCTGAGTTGGATTGATGAGAATGAATATTTGTTGTACATGGATATAAATTTGGGGCTTTTGGAAGGGGAGGCAGAATATTCAAGTCAGTCTCCTTAACCCTGGGAGTAGCAGCCCCTAGTGAGAAGTGTCCATGGAATTCAGAGGTTTGTTTTTGTTTTTGTTTTTGTTTTTTATGGTCCTCAGGAGGATTCAAGCAGTGCATTACTGCAGTCCAGACTTCAAAATAATTGACAGGGATTTTAACTTCTTTCTCATGGGCTGTTTTTACATTGACTCCTATACATTTCCAATTTTCAATATCTATGGTTCTTTTTTTAAGGAACCAAGAATTAAATTTCAAAGTTGCTTGTACAAAATTATAGAGCTCTTGCTTTGCATATTTTGCTCCATTAGATTTTAGCAAGTATTTCAATAATTTTATAAAGTGCTTTGTCTCAGAAGACTAGGAAGACTCCATGTTAATTCCACTCTATCACTTACAGTCATGAACCCTTGAGTAAGATGCCCACATTTCTGCCCCTAATTTCTACTTAAAGGAAAATTTTCTTACTGTCTTAGCCAGTGTTCCATTGCTGTGACGAGATGCCATGACCATGTCAACTCTTAAAAAGAAAGCATTTAACTGAGTATTGCTCACCGTTCAAGGTTTAGTACATTATGGTCAGGGCAGGAAGTGTGGCAGCACACAGGCAGACTTGGTGCTAGAGAATTAGCCAAGAGTTCTACATCTGGATCTCCAGTCAGCAGGAAGAGAGACCATGGACTTGGAATGGGCTATTGAAACCCCAGAGCCCACCCCTGGTGATACTCTTCCTCCAACAAGGCCACACCTCCTAATTCTTTCAAGTAGTCCACTCCCTGGTGGCCAAGTGTTCAAATCTGAGGGGCCGTGGGGACCATTCTCATCCAAACCACCACACTTACCTTCCCCAAGGTTGAGACCCTCACATGGGGCACTAATTGTGGGGATTCCTGCAGATGCTATAGCCACAGCCAGTAGAGGAACTGTATGCAAGAATTAAAAGGAAAGCTGGTTTAGTATGGCTTAGGTAGCTAGACGGGTTCAAACTTCTGACCCCAAGCAGTCGACTTTTTTTAACATATTTAAACACAGAGCAGTTTTGAAAAAAAAAGTTTCCTCATGGCATTTATCACAAGCTTAAGGAATGACTACATCAAAACTCTTTTCATGAGAATGGGTTCTGCTGACTGAGAGACAATGCTCAGAGTCTGTGGAATTAGGATGAAACTTGGCCTTACAAAACAACAAAGATAACCAGGCTATAAACAACATCCACTCCCAACCGTTTGGGTGGAAATCATGAAAATTCCTCCTGTTGAAGAGAAAAAGCCTTCATGTATACCATTCCTGATTTCTCTAGTGATATCTGTGAATACCAGAACCTCATAACCTTCTACAGAATAGAATTAATTTGTATGCAATTTTCAAGGCTAGAAGATGACTCCAGCCTGTGTTGGCAGAACACATCTTTAATCCTAGCACACAGGAGGCAGAGACTGGCGCATCTATCTCTGTGAGTTCCTGGCCACTCTGGTCTACAGAGTGAGTCCCAGGACAGCCAGAGTTATTACACAGAGAAACCCTGTCTCGAACAAACAAAAAACAAACAAACAAACAAAGCATGTGCTGTTCTTGCAGAGGACTTGGGCTCCATTCCCAGTATTCATGTTGGGAGGTTCACAACTGGCTGTAACTTGTGGCTCCAAGAGATTCAGACTTTTGACCTCTTCTGACACCAATGGGCTGCTGCACTTACGTGCACAAGCACATACACATGCACATAATTAAAAATAAAATCAATCTTTAAAACAAAATCACACCTCTGACCTCAGCAGGGACAAGAGTTTATTTTGGAACCAAATATGAGTGATCATCATTTTGGAACACTGATTTACATTACCTCAAGTTCCATGTTTCAATATGCTAACAATTTCATGGTACTTCTATGGTAAAAATCAAAGTAATGCATGAAAGCACTTGAAATACATTGATGGAGACATTGGGTAGGCAGTTCATAGCAGCAAGGTGGCAAGACCTCAAGTATGAGTCTCCAGCGTCATCTGATTCCTAGCCGTTGGTTGCTAGAAGCTTGTGGTCTGATACATTACTTAACCAATAATTAACAAGGCATCATATGATAGGTACAAGGCTATCAGGTAAGACACAGACTGGGTATTGGGGCGGGGGTGGCGGGAGTGGAGAATATCCAAGGTAGTTTGTAATTGAACTGTGGGACTGCACCATTCCAACCTGTCCACAATCCAAATTAAAGTTCTAATTAGTCAATCAGTTTTCATAAAAAGTGTGGTGTAGCCTGGGAGTGATAGCTCATGCCTTTAATCCCAGCATTTGTGAGGTAGAGGGAAATCAATAATTGAATTTAAGACCAGTCTTGTCTACATAGCAAGTTCTAGGCTAGCTAGGGTTACAAAGAGAGACTTTGACACAAGAAAAAAAAAACTGAAAACGGTACTAGATGTTTCATTTATGAGAATATCATTTTTATCTCTCCTTCCTCTTCCTTGGACTACACCATGTCTCTTCCACTCTCTTTCTAATTGATGACTACTTCTATAATTGTTACTGATATATCACTCATAAACTTACATTGCTAGTGTATGTGTGTGTGGGTGTGTTTGTGCATGCCTGAGTGCATGTATTTAATGCCTAACACTTGGGGTTGGATAACTTACTGAGGGACTCCTCCTGGAGAAAACTGAGTCTCCTTTGATGAGCGGCCATTCATTTCCTGTGGCTCTTTAGGAGTGGGGCCTTGTTAAGTCCCTCCCATCCACACTGACATTTCAACTGATACTGTCAGTATGCAAATCTTGCCTAGGGAGCCGTAGTGCACAGGCTTCACGGGTGCAACTTCCCCATCGTGTCTACAAGTTTGGCTGTTGGAGTTTTTCCTTCCCTTCTTCTATGATACATCCTGAACATTAAATGGTATAGGGTTGCATTTTAGATGTAGCAATTGGGGCTGTGCACTCCCTGGTTACTTATTCTCTGCATTCAATCAGTTGCCTAAAGATTAAAGCAATGATATCGTGTAATGAAATGAATGTGTGTGTTTTGCTAACACAACAAATTCAGATATATACTAATTGATCCTTGAGTACTGAAATGATGGTAGGAAAACTTTGTTTTCTAAGACAGGGTTTCTCTGTGTAGTCCTGGCTGTCCTGGAACTTATTATGTAGACCAGGCTGGCCTTAAACTCTTAAACTCACAGAGATCCACCTGCAGTAGGAAAACGTAATTGAGCCATTATGTTTTTGTGAACAGTACAGTAAAACATGGCAGTTTACAACACACAGCTGGGCTTGGAGTGCTCTTGATAGACTCCTCAGAATCCATTCACATGGAATGATAGATTTAGTGCACTACATGCTTTTTCCTATGTTTCTTCTTCAGAGAGTCAAGGCATGCAGTAAAAGGTGTATGTTGCATGTTTACTACTCCTGATGCAATATGGGGGAATGCTGCCCCAAACACATTGGAATCATGGCATATTTGACGCTGAACTAATTTTTGGTTGTGTTTTCAGAAACTGTTTAAGTATTACCAAACTTTTTTATTTGGCAATACTTGGCCTCTATATTCCTATGTGACCCTATATGGAGTTATAATTTACATTTGAAGGAGTGCCTTTTGGATTTAGTTATTCTGTGTGTTTTGACTACACCACATTCATGCCTGGTGGCTGGAAAGGTCAGAATAGGGTTTTGGATCACTTGGGCCAGATGCACAGGTGGTTGCGGGCCACTGTGTGAGTGCTGAGAACAAAGCCAGGGGCCTCTGAAAGCAAAACAAGTGCCTTTAACCTCCGTGCCATCTCTTTAGCCCCAGTGATCCATTCCAACAGCAGTACCTAGTCTGCTAGAGATGCTAGGACCAGATCCCACAGCCGTGCAACTTGGGGCATGGATATTATTACAGTGCTGTGCCACTAGCCTGAAATTTTATATTTTTACCGAGGTTCTTGCTTTCACCGATTTGATACTATTTTTTATATGGCTGGAGGTACGCATTTCTTCCCCTTGCTCTTTATGACACAATCATTACACACACATAGACATTATTCCTTGGATTTTGTTTCCATTTTAAGTGCATGGAAAGTCTACAATTACATTTTCTTGAATCATTGTACTAACACAGAAGGTATTTGTATTGATTTTTTTCTTTCCCTAAAAATAGACTATGTTTTTCTTTTTCTTTTTCTTTTTTCTTTTTTTTTATGGGCAGTGTGACATAAGCTATAGTCATCTGGGAAAGGCAACCTGGATTGGGAAAATGCCTCCATCAGGTTGTCCTGGAGGCAAGTCTGTAGGGCATTTTTTTAACTGATGACTGGTGTAGGAAGGTCCACCCATTGTGGGTGGAGCCACTGCTGGGCAGGTGGTTGGGGTTGCATAAAAAAGGAAACTGAGCAAATCATGGCTCTCCAGTAACCAGAGCTCTCTGCTTCGGCGTCTGTCATGTGTTCCGGTCTTGGCTCCCTTGATGGTGGACTGTCACCTGTAAGCCAAACAAACTCCTCCCCAGGTTGTCTTTTAGCCAGTTTGTTGTTGATTTGTTTTGTTTTGCTACAGTACTAGAGAAACTAACTACACCAGAATACAAATTGAGTTGCACCTTCTGTAAGATACTATTTAAGTGTACACCCCAGTGAAGACTGGGGTGTCATTTTCTGTTCCCAAGGCTTAATGGTTCCTGGGTGAAAGAGAACTGTGTCATTACAGGGTTCGGTGTCATTTGAGGACGTGGCTGTGGACTTCACATGGCGGGAGTGGCAGGGCCTGGATGCTGCTCAGAGGATCCTCTACAAGGACGTGATGCTGGAGACGTACAGCAGCCTGGTATTCGTGGGTAAGTCTAAGTCTCTGTAAGTCTACTAGCAACTCCCTTGCCTGGATGATAAGCAAGGGAATGTGGCTAATGTTGGTAGTAACTGATAGACATCTTAGGAGACGGTCCCATGCATATTCATGTAGGACAGTGTGTCTTTGCTGTATACTTGCAGACGTGTGATGGTCAGATGATGGTAGTTGGTGACTCTGTCAGCTCAGATAATCTTTGTTTGTGGATCATTTAAAATTTCTCTGACAGCTATTATCAAATAGTCAGGTAATTTGCCAACTATAAATTCACTGCTGTAGTGAACATTTCAAGTTTCTCATTCCTTCCAGATGCACCCCAGTGGCTAGACACATCTTTTTTCCTGTGTCTTTGTCCTGTATCTTCCCACATTTTAATATCCAGTACTTTACAGCTTTGAGGTGAATTATAGCTTACTTATGTCTCCTGACATTGCTACCCTTTCTTTTCTTCTTACTCCATAGCTGCTTGTGTGGCTCGGAGGCTGGTCCCTCTTCTTCTCCTGCTTTTACTCTTCTCTTCCTCAGCCTAGGCCCCGCCTCTCCCTCTCCTGCCCAACTATTGGCCATTCAGTTCTTATTCAGGGGTTTAGACAGACAAAGTAACACAGCTTTGCAGAGTTAAACAAATGCAACATAAAAACATGTAACACATCTTTGCATCATTAAACAAATATTCCACAGCGCAAGTGAATATAACACATCCTAAACTAATAATTCCCCCTTTTATCTAAATAAAAATGAACTTGAACTTTAACATAGTAAAACTATACACAACAAAACAGTAATCAAGTAAGAATTACATTTACAATATTCAGTCCATTTGTATTTAGCAGGTTCAGAAAAATACTACATTATCTATCTTATCTTAGTGATTCAAAAGTTTTATACCTAATTTACTTTCTATCATAACTAAGGGACAATTACATCTTGCTTTAACTCAATCAAAGACCCCAGGAGGATGTAATATTACCTAACAACAGAGGTTGTTGGACAGTAACACAAAGTTCCTCTGCAACTTTGGTGGATCCATCTTTGGCTTACAGGCCTTAAATACCTGGCAGACTCTTCTGTGAAGCAGGAATGTCAAAGAACTGCCCTGCTTTGTCTTGGCAATGTTCAGCAGTCACTTTCTGATTGTTCAGTCTACACAGCACACTGTCAGTAGTCAAGGCAAGAGCAGGTTCTTGCCCAAATGGCTAGCCTTGCCACATTGAAAGCAAACTCCAAGTGGCATTTCTTCAATGCCTGTCATCCTTTTATGAAGAATTCATGCTGCCAGGAGCAAATGTGTTTCATTTCCATGAAAATCCTTTGGTTATTAAACTTCTTAACTTCCATGTTCTATAGGTCTTTGAAGAGTTTGAAAATCTGTCTAAAATATACCTGTTTAGCCTTGAAAACTTTAACCTTGAAAACATACCTAGTGTGGCAACAAGATTGATTGACTATTATAGATTAACTGCTACCCTCATTTCTTAATTACACATTGCATTTTAAATGAACTGCATAAGCACAATCCCCCAAGCAAAAGTAGAAACCTATATACAGTATAGCAAAAATAACTTGAAATTTGTATCAATATACCAAAATCCATGTCAATACAAAATATCTGAAGTTAATAGTAGTTTTTTATCCTATATTCCCCTAAATGATAACAAATATTTATAACCCACCAAATAACCAAAAATCACCCACACCCCAACTCTTAAGAATATGGTTGTCATTTTCTCTAGATAGCTTCCTGTTGTCTGTGGACAAAGGCATCTTTAGGGGAACTTCAGAAAATTGAAATAATAACCAAGTCCTGGGAAGACCAGCTGTCACCTTTGTTGAATATGTATGTATGTATGTATGTAAATCTCCTGTCAAGATTCAGGAGGTCTCCCCTAATCAAGCATGATCCATATTAACCCTGAAGGAATCCCTGACCTCTCGTTTCCTGTGGGAATAGAAGCAGAACCTCTTCTCCAAAGCAATGCATTTTTTGAGTTCCATTTAGCAGTCTAGTTCACAATCCCATGTCTGTCAGCAGCTGTCATTTACTTAACCAGCAATCAAAAAATTCAACGCCAATAAAGCAATATACATGATCCAGCCTCCCATCTCTATGTGGCTTATTCTTTTTTATTACTTTACTTCTCTCTTGAAAGACTACTATATTATTTTTTCTATAATTTTCTATATCTTTTGTCTTTTCTTTCTTACACCTACATCCGTTTTTATACACACTAACCTGTTTTGTTTTGTTTTTCTGTTTGAATCTGTCTTTATTGCATATCTCCAGTCAGTTTTGACTGCATGAGCCTTTAAACTGCTAAGCATCGCAACTAGGACCTCCGCCATGGTCTTGGTGCTGCCCCACCCACTTCTGGGTCATGAGAGCCAAGCCTAAAGCGTAGCCTTGTTGGAGGTGTGTGACTGGGAACTTCATTTATTCACCCAGCTCTAGAATGCCAGTGCCCTGCATTGTGACAGGCACTTTTTACTTAAATTTTGTTTCTACTTAGCGTACAAAAGGTTCTTTAAGTGCTCCTCTGTGTGGCAGAGAGTCCTAAAGGAGCTTTATCTTTTTTTTTTTTCCTTCAGCTTTCTCAGACCCTACTTGGAAATACAGGCCTGTGTTGGAACACTAAAATGTAGTTGGATTTATTACTCTTTACTCTTTTGGGGGTCCCGCCACCCAGCTCCAAGTAAATCATACATGGAAGCTCATTCTTAGTTATGAATACCTGGCCGTAGCTTGGCTTGTTTCTAGCCAGCTTTTCTTGACTTAAATTTTCCTCTCTATCTTTGGCCTTGAGGCTTTTATCTTCCTCTATTCCTGCATGCCTTTTCTCTCCTTCTCACTCTGTCTGGTTGTGTGGCTGGGTAGCTGGTCCCTGCATCCTCCTCTGCTTCTCGCACTCCTCCCTCTTCTGTCCTCCCCAGTCTGGATTCCTCCTCCTCTTTATTTCTCTGCCTGCCAGCCTCGTCTGTCCTTTCCCCTCCTTACTATTGGCCATTCAGCTTTTTATTAGACCAGTAAGTTGTTTTAGACAGTACCACAACTTCACACAATTAAACAAATGCAACATAAAAGAATACAACACATCCTTACATCATTAAACAAATATAACACATCTTAATATTCCACAACAAATTGCCCTGTCAACTTCATCTTCTTGTCTCTTCTTTTCATCTGCTTATTAAAATTTTAAAACTTATGTTGCACAATTTATCGTGCATAAATGTTACTTGAGAGTAATATTCCAGACAGTGAAGAGCATGACTATAAAGCTAACATAAATGTTACTTGAGAGTAATATTCCAGACAGTGAAGAACATGACTATAAAGCTAACATAAATGTTACTTGAGAGTAATATTCCAGACAGTGAAGAACATGACTATAAAGCTAACATAAATGTTACTTGAGAGTAATATTCCAGACAGTGAAGAACATGACTATAAAGCTAACATAAATGTTACTTGAGAGTAATATTCCAGACAGTGAAGAGCATGACTATAAAGCTAACATAAATGTTACTTGAGAGTAATATTCCAGACAGTGAAGAACATGACTATAAAGCTAACAAATTTGAGTGCATCCACCATAGCCCCAATCAAAACTGGGGTTGATGTCTTTCTTCAGAGGATTTGATAGCACTTTACCGCCATCTCTGTATGATCCCCCATTTACAGGGCACTGCACAACCAAACCTGAGTTGATCTTCAAGTTGGAGCAGGGATTTGGGCCTTGGTGCAAAGCAGAAGCCTCAGTCTGGAATGTTCGAGGTCTGTGAATGTATGCTGGGCAAAGGAGGTAAACCAGGAGAGAGATGGCTGGGGATTGTTCATAGTCAACCCTGAAGAGAGCTGGTCATATGACCCAGCCATATGGGTTTTCAGTCCTTAGAGAGGTCTCCCTATCTAGCCAACTTGCTAGTCTTGTTGATACAATTACCCCATATGGGGGGGGTGATTTATTTTAGATTTTGTTTGAATATCTGGTTCATTTTTCACAACAGGGTTTCACTATGAAATAGACTCTGGCTGTCCTGGATCTCACTCTGAAGACCAGGCTGACCTTGAACTAACAGAAGTCTCCCTGCCTCTGCCTCCTGAGTGCTGAGATTAAAGGCGCGCACCACCACTGCCTGGTGAAATAGAAACACACACACACACACACACACACACACACACACACACACACACACACACACACACACACACATACACATACACACTCACGCACAGACACGCACACAGACTTGACAAAAATCTCACCCTGTGTATATCTTAGGCAAATTTTGTGCTTTAAGCAATTTCCAATTGTGTTTCCTCCTTGTGTACTTAGCAGGGTTTTTTTTACTGCTTACAAAGTTGATTTTTATTGCATGTTTGTTTACATAGTCATTCAACACTTGGATTTTGTTCACCTGATAAGCAGTGGTTCTGACCATTGAATCAAGCAGTGTGGGTTTCTTAATAGCAGACTGGCCTTGGAGAAGAAATTGGTTGCGTTTAACCACATCTCTTGGAATTCTAAAAGTAGACATCCTGTACACTAGGAAACTGAAAAGAAGTCATCAGAAATCAGAGAGGCTGGGGACACTGACAGTTCCTATGTAGAGGCTTGCATTTTGTTTTTGTTTGTTTTCTTTTTCACGAGAGCAGGCATGGAAACTGAAAGTGCAGATGCACTGAGAAAAAATGCTCAGGATGCTTGAGATGTGTAAGGCGTGGCAATTCTCACTGTGGATGACTGAGTGTGATACCCAGACCATCCTTAGTGCTCTTCCAGTTTATCCATTAAGGTCTCTTGCCACATCTCCCTAGGGTTCTCTTATCTCTGCTTTCTCAGCCTAGAATTACCAATGTTTAATCTAGCCTGCCTGTCTTATGGGGATGTGAACTCCAGTTTTCATGCATGCGTGGCCAACACCAGTCACTGAGCCACCTTCTCAGCCACAGTCATCCTAATTTATTTAAGAATAAATTGTCAGCCAGGCGGTGGTGGCCTACACCTTTAAGCCCAGCACTTGGGAAGTAAAAGCAGATGGATTTCTGTGAGTTCCAGGAATTCCAGGACAGCCAAGGCTACACAGAAAGACCCTGTCTCAAAGCAAACAAATAAAAAGAATAATTTCTCCCAGCCAATGTTGTCATAAAATTTACATGAGGACACTAAGACACTATATGTTGAAATGAATAAATAATAGGATTATTTGTGGCTAATGATTTTTTATATTATTTTTGGTGTTCAAAAAGCATGTGTCCCGATTGAGACCATCCAGGGAAATGAAGAAAGTCATTGGTATGAAGTGAAAACCACCAGCAGCAGTGTATCAAATGAAGAAGTGGCTGAAGTAAGTAAAATCTTTAATGTGGACTCAGACTACTTGTAATCGGAACAAGAAGAGTAGAACTGTCTGGGGAGGCTTCCTTTTAATTTCTCTCATGTCAGAACACACTACTTCTCCATACTGAGTCCTGTACCGTGCAGGCTGCAGAAGAACCCAATGATGAAACAGAGAAACTCCTCCCATATTCTATACATCGTGGTTCCTGTAACAAGAATAAAAGAGCATCCTGCCATATTTAATATATTCAACTAGGATCTTTCTATACAAAGTAATATTCAATAAAGGAACTTCATATTCAAGAGACCTACTTATTTCAAGGAATTTTTTGAATCCTTTGTTAAATAGCATTTATTGCTCAAAACACGGTTAATTTAAGGATGAAACTTGTTGGATAAACAAAAATCACACCTTACCTTACAAAACATGAGGAAGCCATGTTAGGACAGTGTGTGCAATGAATGAAACAAATTCTTCTTTCTTAAGGCACAGCTGAAGGCTCAGTGGGAAATTCAGCGAGGAGAGAAATCCAGTTCATGTGTGGAAACACACTGCCAGAGGCCGCTGCACAAGAAGAACCACGGGTGTGGGAAGCCCTGTGAGTGTAGGCACTGTTGTAAAGTTGTCCATGAGAAGCCAACGCTCACAGAACACCAGGGAACTGAAACTAAAGAGAAGACCTACGAGTGCAAACGGTGCCGGAAAGCTTTCCACCACAAGTCCCATCTCTTTCGACACCAGAGGACTCACACAGGAGAGAAGGCCTACGCATGTGAAGAGTGCCCGAAAGCTTTCTACCACAAGTGCCATCTCATCCAACACCAGAGAACTCACACGGGAGAGAAGCCCTATGCGTGTGAAGAGTGCAAGAAAACCTTCCGCCGGAAGTGGCTTCTCACTTTACATCAGAGAACTCACACAGGAGAGAAGCCTTATGGATGCAAAGAATGTAAGAAAGCTTTCTTTTACAAGTCCCACCTCACTCGACATCAGAGAACCCATACGGGTGAGAAGCCCTATGAATGTGACGAATGTAAGAAAGCTTTTTGGCAGAAGTCAAACCTCACTGCACACCAGAGAATTCACACCGGTGAGAAGCCCTTTGAATGTAAAGTGTGTAAGAACGCTTTCTACAACAAGTCAAACCTCACTTTACATCAGCGGACTCACACCGGTGAGAAACCCTACCAATGTGAAGAATGCCTGAAAGCTTTCTACAGCAAGTCAAAACTAAGTCGACACCAGGCGACTCATGCAGGTAAGGCCCTTACTAACGCAGAAGAGCCTCTCCCTGGGAGTCATGCAGGTAAGAAGGCCCTTACTAACGCAGAAGAGCCTCTCCCTGGGAGTCATGCAGGTAAGAAGGCCCTTACTAACGCAGAAGAGCCTCTCCCTGGGAGTCATGCAGGTAAGAAGGCCCTGACTAACGCAGAAGAGCCTCTCCCTGGGAGTCATGCAGGTAAGAAGGCCCTTACTAACGCAGAAGAGCCTCTCCCTGGGAGTCATCTCTCTTTCAAAGTCAGATTTCACTCGAGGAGAAATCCTGAGATTGTAAGTAACATGTGGAAACTTTGTAGTTTCAGTTGGCCCCCTTTGTGCCTCACTGATCTCAGGTAGGTAAAGTCTGGGAGCATAAAGAATGCATGAAATGTTTCTTCCCTGCCTCTGGTCTCTCTCTATAAGAGTGCCTCATAGGAGAAACTCTAGCATGAAATCTGCTATATACTGTTAGTCCTCACTTGAATCAGGGAATGCATGCTGGTGAGGCTGATGAGTGTTAAGAATGTTTGAAAATGTTCTTCCCCAGGTCAGGTCTTAACTCGAGGGAACACATACTGGTGCAACATACCAGGACTGTACAAATATAGGAAGGATTTCTACATTGTTAGTTGGGGGTCATCCTTGTAGATCTGTGGACATTTCCCTAGTGCCAGATTTCTTTTCAAACCTATAATGGCTCCATCAATTATGGTATCTCTTTTTTTGCTCTCCTCTATTCTTCTCCTGACTCAATCTTCCTGGTCCCTCATGTTCTCCTCCCTCCTTCTCTTCTCCCCTTCTCTTTCTCCTAATTCCCTCTCCCCTATCCCCATGCTCCCAATTAGCTCAAGCGATCTTGTCCTTTCCACTTTTCTAGGGGACATTATATGTTTCTCTTAGGGTCCTCCGTGTTTCCTAGCTTCTCTGGCAGTGTGGATTTTAGACTGGTATTCCTTTGCTCTATGTCTTAAATCTATATATGAGTGAGTACATACCATGTTTGTCTTTTTGTGACTGGGTTACCTCACTCAGGATTGTTTCTTTTAGTTCCATCCATTTGTCTGGGAATTTCAACATTGCTTTGTTTTTTCCACTGAGTAGTACTCCATTGTGTAAATGTACCACATTTTCTTTGTCTGTTCTTCAGTTGAAGGGCTTCTAGGTTGCTTCCAGGTCCTAGCTATTACAAATAATGCTGTTATGAACATAGCTGTGTAGGAGGAAGTCTGATGCCGCCATTAAACATGTGACTTATTAGAGGCGTGAATGTGCATCCTTTGGGTATATGCCCAAGAATGGAATTGCTGGATCTAGTGGTAGACTTATTCCCATTTTCCTGAGGAACCGCCATACTGATTTCCAAAGTGGCTGTATGAGTTTGCACTCCCACCAGCACTGGAGGAATGTGCCCCTTTCTCCACATCCTCTCCAGCATAAACTGTCAATGGTGTTTTGTTTTGTTTTGTTTTGTTTATTTTAAATAGCTTGTTTTACATGTGAATCCCATTTCCCTCTCCCTCCACTCCTCCCGCACTTCCCATCCCCCCCAGCCTCCCACCCTATTGCCAATTCCTTCCACATAGGGGATATCTAGTGTCTGACATTTCCCTCAGGGTAGGGTCCAGGCACTCCCCTAAGAGTCCACGCTGAGAGAGCATCCCTCTTTGTGCTATGGGCACACGATGACTGTTTGTATTCCAGGGATAGACACTGATCCAATGCTCAGGGCCCCATAGGTTGCCCAGGCCTTCTCACTGACACTCACATTCGGGGGTCCAGTTCAGTCCCATGCTGGCCTCCCAGCTGTCGGTCTGGGGTCCAAGAGCTCTCCCCTGTTCAGATCAGCTGTCTCTGCTGGTTTTACCAGCCCATTCTTTGCCAATTTGCTCATCACTCCTCTCTCTCTGTCACTGGGTTTCTTGGGTTCAGTTCAGTGATTAGTTGTGTGTTTGCCTCTGCTTCCATCAGTCACAGGATGAAGGCTCCCGGATGGTTATAGACATCAAGTTCATTATCAGGAATGGGCATTTGAGGTGGTCTCTCCACTATTGCTTAGCTTGCCAATTGGTGTTATCCCTTTAGATCACTCGAGGTCATTCTGTTGCCTGATCTGTCTTCTATCCTATGATTCCCTCTTCCCCCTATTCTACCCCCACCCACTCAACTTCCTGTTCCCCCATGACCAACTCTCTTCCTCTTCACCCCCTCTCTTCTTCCCAGCTCCCACTCCCTCCCCACCCCTCGCCGTGTTCCCCATCCATTCAGAGGATCTTGTCTCAATCCTCTTCTATTGGGTACTATGCATATATGCATATCTTTTAGGTTCTTTCCTGTTTCCCAGACTCTCTATCAGTGGAAGTGCAGACTGGCACTATCCTGATCCATGTCTAAAATCCATATATGAGTGAGTACATACCATGTTTGTCTTTTTGCGACTGGGTTACCTCACTCAGGATGGTTTCTTCCAGTGCTATCCATTTACCTGCGACTTTCAAGATTCCATTGTTTTTTACTGCTGAGTAATGCTCCATTGTGTAAATGTACCACATTTTCTCTATCCACTCTTCAGTTGAGGGGCATCTAGGTTGCTTCCAGGTTCTGGCTATTACAAATAATACTGCTATGAACATAGTGGAGCAGATGCCCTTGTTGTATGAATTTGCTGGGTCTTGTGGTAGATTAATTCCCATTTTCCTGAGGAATCTCCATACTGCTTTCCAAAGTGGCTGTACGAGTTGGCACTCCCACCAGCAGTGGAGGAGTGTTCCCCTCTCTCCACATCCTCTCCAGCATAAATTGTCTTCAGTGTTTTTGATTTTAGCCATTCTGACAGGAGTAAGATGGTATCTCAGAGTTGTTTTGATTTGCATTTCCCTGATGGCTAAGGATGTTGAGCACTTTCTTAAGTGTCTCTTGGCCATTATAGCCTCCTCTATTGAGAATTCTCTATTTAGTTCTGTACCCCACCTTTTAATTGGATCCTTTGGTGTTTTGGAGACTTGCTTCTTGAGTTCTTTGTAAATTTTGGAGATTAGTCCTCTGTCAGATGTGGGGTTAGTGAATAACTTTTCCCATTCTGTGGACTGTCTTTTTGTCTTGTTGACTGTGTCCTTTGCCTTACAGAAGCTTTTTAGTTTCAGAAGGTCCCATTTGTTAATTGTCAATCTCAGTGTTTGTGCCACTGGTGTTATGTTTAGGAAGTGGACTCCTGTACCAACTCGTTGAAGAGTATCTCCCACTTTGTCTTCTAAAAGTTTCAGTGTAGCTGGATTTATGTTGAGATCTTTGATCCATTTGGACTTAAGTTTTGTACAAGGCAATAAACATGGATCTATCTGCAGTCTTCTGCATACCAGTACCCAGTTATGCCAGCACCATTTGCTGAAGATGCTTTCTTTTTTCCATTGTATAGTTTTAGCTTCTTTGTTAAAAATCAAGTGTTCATAAATGTGTGGGTGAATATCAGGGTTTTCAATTCGGTTCCATTGGTCTACCTGCCTATTTTTGTGCCAATACCAAGCTGTTTTCAGGACTATAGCTTTATAATAGAGCTTGAAGTCAGGTATGGTTATGCCTCCTGAAGTTCCTTTATTGTATAGGGTTGTTTTGGCTATCCTGGGCCTTTTGTTTTTCCATATAAAGTTGATTAATGTTCTTTCCAAGTCCTTGAAGAATTGTGATGGAATTTTGATAGGGATTGCATTGAAACTGTAGACTGCTTTTGGCAAGATTGCCATTTTTATTATGTTGATCCTACCTATCCAAGAGCATGGGAGATATTTCCATTTTCTGGTATCCTCTTTGATTTCTTTCTTTAAAGACTCAAACTTCTTGATATACAAGTCTTTCACTTTCTTGGTTAATATTATCTCCAGATATTTGGTGCTGTTTATGGCTATTGTAAAGGGTGATGTTTCTCTGATTTCTTTCTCAGTCACTTCATCATCTGTATATAATAGGGCCACTGATTTTTTTTTTGAGTTTACCATTGCTGAGGGGGTTTATTAGCTCTAGAAGTTCCCTTGCGGAGTTTTTCGGGTCACTTATGTAAACTATCATATCATCTGCAAATAGTGAAAGTTTGACTTCTTCTTTTCCTATTTGTATCCCCTTTATCTCCTTTTGTTGTCTTATTACTGTAGCTAGAACTTCAAGTACAATATTGAAGAGATATGGAGAGAGTGGACAGCCTTGTCTTGTTCCTGATTTTAGAGGAATTGCTTTGAGTTTCTCTCCATTTAGTTTGATGTTAGCTGTCAGTTTACTGTATATTGCTTTTATTATATTCAGGTATGTTCCTGTTATCCCTGATCTCTCTAGGACCTTTATCATGAAGGAGTGCTGGATTTTGTCAAAGGCTTTTTCAGCATCTAGTGAGATGATCATGTGGTTTTTCTTCCGCAGTTTGTTTATATGGTGGATTACATTGATAGATATTCTAATGTTGAACCATCCCTGCATTCCTGGGATGTAGCCTACTTGATCATGGTGGATGATTTTTCTGATGTGTTCTTGAATCTGGTTTGCGAGTATTTTTGCATCGATGTTCATGAGGGAAATTGGTCTATAGTTCTCTTTCTTAGTTGTGTCTTTGTGTGGCTTGGCTATCAAGGTAATTGTAGCATCGTAAAAAGAGTTTGGCAGTGAGCCTCCTGCTTCTATTGTGTGGAATACTTTGAGGAGTATTGGAATTAGCTCTTCTTTGAATTTCTGGTAGAATTCTGCACTGAAGTCATCGGGGCCTGGGCTTTTTTTGTTTGGGAGACTTTTGATGACTGCTTCTATTTCATTAGGGGTTATAGGTCTGTTTAGATGGTTTATCTGCTCTCGATTTAGTTTTGGCAAGTGATACCTAGCCAGGAAATTGTCCATTTCCTTTAAATTTTCGAATTTTGTGGAGTACAGATTTTCAAAGTATGCCCTGATGATTCTCTAGATTTCCTCAGAGTCCATTGTTATGTCCCCTTTTTCATTTCTGATTTTGTTAATTAACATGCTCTCTCTCTCTGTCTTTTGGTTAGTTTGGACAGAGGTTTGTCTATTTCGTTGATTTTCTCAAAGAACCAACTCTTTGTTTCATTGATTCTTCTCAGTGTTTTCCTGGTTTCTACTTGATTGATTTCAGCCCTCAATTTGATTATTTCCTGGCGTCTGCTCCTCCTGGGGGAGTTTGCTTCTTTTTGTTCTAGAACATTCAGCTGTGCTATTAATTCTCTAGTGTGACTGTTCTCCAGTTTCTTCATGTGGGCACTTAGTGCTATAAACTTTCCTCTCAGCACTGCTTTCAAAGTGTCCCATAAGTTTGTGTATGTTGTGTCTTCATTCTCATTGAATTCCAGGAAGTCTTTAATTTCTTTTTTTATTTCTTCCTTTACCCAGGGATGGTGCAATTGTGCATTGTTCAATTTCCATGAGTTTGTGGGGTTTCTGCGATTTGTGTTATTGTTGAATTTTAATTTTAATGCATGGTGGTCTGATAAGATACAGGGGTTATTCTGATTTTTTTGTATGTGTGGAGATTTGCTATGTTTCCTATTATGTGGTCAATTTTAGAGAAGGTTCCATGTGGCGCCGAGAAGAAGGTATATCCTTTGTGTTTGGGTGGAATGTTCTATAGATGTCTGTTAAACCCAGTTGGGTCATAACTTCTATTAGCTCTTTTGTTTCTTTGTTAAGTTTCTGTCTGGAGGTTCTGTCTAGCGGTGAGAGCGGAGTGTTGAAGTCTCCTACTATTAGTGTGTGAGATTTTATGTGCATTTTGAGCTTTAGTAATGTTTCTTTCACGAATGTAGGTGCCTTTGTATTTGGGGCGTAGATGTTTAAAATTGAGACTTTGTCTTGATGTATTTTTCCTTTGATGAATGTGAAGTGTCCTTCTTCATCTCTTTTGATTGATTTTAATTTGAAGTCTAATTTGTTAGATATTAGGATTGCTACACCCGCTTGTTTCTTGGGGCCGTTTGATTGGAAGATCTTTTCCCAGCCCTTTACTCTGAGATAACGTCTGTCTTTGGTGTTGAGATGTGTTTCTTGTATGCAGCTGAAGGAAGGGTTCTGTCTTCGTATCCAATCTGCTAGTCTGTGTCTTTTTATAGGCAAGTTGAGGCCGTTGATATTGAGGGATATTAATGACCATTGATTGATGATCCTTGTTTGTGCTTGATTTATTGTTAGTGAAGTTATTTTGTGTAGTTTCTCCTCCCTTTTTCTTTTGGTGTTTTGTAAAGTGAAATTATATATTGCCTGTGTCTTTGTGAGTGTAGTTATCTTCCTTGGATCTAGGTTTTCCTTCTAGCACTTTCTGTAGAGCTGGATTCATGGATACGTATTGTTTAAATCTGGCTTTGTCATGGAATATTTTGTTTTCTGCATCTAAGGTAATTGAGAGCTTTGCTGGATATAGTAGTCTGGGCTGGCATCCTTGTTCCATTAGCATTTGTAAGACATCTATCCAGGATTATCTGGCCTTCATCGTTTCCATTGAGAAGTCAGGTGTAATTCGGATTGGTATGCCTTTGTATGTTACTTGGCCTTTTTCTTTAGATGCTCTTAATATTTTCTCTTTATTCTGTATGTTTGATGTTTTGATTATTATATGGCGAGGTGACTTCTTTTTCTGGCCCAGCCTATTTGGTGTTCTGTAAGATTCTTGTATTTTCATAGGCATATCTTTCTTTAGGTTAGGGAAGTTTTCTTCTATGATTTTGTTGAATATGTTTTCTGTACCTTTGAGTTGTATTTCTTCGCCTTCTTCTATACCTATTATTCTCAGGTTTGGCTTCTTCACGGTGTCCCATATTTCCTGGATATTTTGTGTTAAGGATTTGTTGGCTTTGAGATTTTCTTTGTTGACGACTCTATATCCTCTAATGAGTCTTCAACACCTGAGATTCTCTCTTCTATCTCCTGTATTCTTTTTTTTTTTTTTTTTTTTTTGGTTTTTATGAGACAGGGTTTCTCTGTATTGTTTCGGAGGCTATCGGTACAGCCTGGCCTCGAACACACAAAGATCCGCCTGCCTCTGCCCTATCTCCTGTATTCTATTGGTGATACTTGCATCTGTAGTTCCTGATCATTTACCCAGCTTTTGTATTTCCAGCATCCCTTCATTCTGTGTTTTCTTTATCGTTTCTATTTCAGCTTTCAATACTTCAAGTGTCTGAGTTGTTTCCTTCATTTTTTTGGTTGTTTTTTCTTGGTGCTCTTTAGATTCTTTGAGAGATTTGTTTATTTCTTAAAATTTTCCCCCATTTCATGGATTTTTTTGTTTGTTTTTTCTTCTATTTCTTTAAGGGATTTCCTCCTTTCTTCTTTGAGGGTCTCCATGATCTTCATGAAATAATTTTTAAGGTCTGTCTCCTCTTCTTCGTGTATGTAGTGCTTTTCGGGTCTTGCTGGTGTTGGATTCCTAGATTCTTGTGGGGTCATGTTGGTGTTTCTATTGCTGAGTGAGCTCTTATTCTGCCTTCTTCCCATCTCTTCTTCCAGTGGGTGCTGGTGGGGTCTTTCCGTCTCCACTGGTCTCCTTCCTTCCTGCAACTGAACCTGGGGATGCTGACACAGAGTTTGGGGCCTGGAAGAGCTGATGTCTTTCCTGAAACTGGACTCGCTGGGGTTGGGGTCTTGGAATTGCTGACGTCCTTGCTGTGTGAGTGGGTCTCCTGAAGCTGTACTCGCTGGGGTTGGGGTCTTGGAAGGGCTGATGTCTTTCCTGTGTGGGCGGGTCTTCTGGATTCCAGGAGCGGCCTGGAAGATCAAGGGGATGGGTGTTGGGTGGGCAGTCTCTGCCGGAGACCCAATCTCACCTGAAGCTGGACTCCCTGGGGTTGGGGTCTTGGAAGGGCTGATGTCTTTCCTGTGTGGGCGGGTCTTCTGGATGCCAGGAGCGGCCCTGGAAGATCGAGGGGATGGGTGTTGGGCGGGGGATCCCTGCTGGAGACCCAATCTCACCTGAAGCTCGGCTCGCTGGGCGTCAATGGTGTTTTTGATTTTAGCCATTCTGACAGGAGCAAGATGGTATCTCAGAGTTGTTTTGATTTGCATTTCGCTGATGGCTAAGGATATTGAACACTTTCTTAAGTGTCTCTCAATCATTTTAGACTCTTCTATTGAGAATTCTCTATTTAGTTCTGTACCCCACTTTTACATTGGATCCTTTGGTGTTTTGGTAACCAGCTTCTTGAGTTCTTTGTATATTTTGGAAATCAGCTCTCTATCAGATATGGGGTTGTTGAATATCTTTTTCCAATCTGTGGGTTGCCCTTTTGTCTTGTTGACAGTGACCTTAGCCTTATAGAAGCTTCTCAGTTTTAGGAGATCCCATTTATTGTCGATCTCAGTGTCTGCTACTGGTGTTATGTTCAGAAAGCTGTTTCCTGTACCAATTCATTCAAGGGTACCTCCTACTTCCTCTTCTAAGAGGTTCAGTATGGCTGGATTTATGTTGAGGTCTTTGATCCATTTGAACTTAAGTTTTGTACATGGCGATAGATATGAATCTTTCTGCAGTCTCCTGCATGCCAGTATCCAGTTATGCAATCACCATTTGTTGAAGATGCTTTCTTTTTTCCATTGTATAATTTTAGCTTTGTCAATAATCAGGTGTTCCTAGGTGTGTGAGTAAATGTTTTGATCTTCAATTCGATTCTATTGGTCTACCTGTCTGTTTTTGTGCCAATACCAAGCTGTTTTCAGGACTTTAGCTCTATAATAGAACTTGAAATCAGGGATAGTGATGCCTCCGGAACTTGTTCTATTGTACAGAGTTGTTTTGGCTATCCTGAGTTTTTCCATATAAAGTTGAGTATTGTTCTTTCAAGATCTGTGAAGAATTGTGCCGGGATTTTAATGAGGACTGCATTGAATCTGTAGATTGCTCTTGGCAAGATTGCCATTTTTACTATGTTGATCCTACCCATCCAAGAGCATGGGAGATCCTTCCGTTTTCTGGTATGTTCTTTGATTTCTTTCTTTAAGGACTCAGAGTTCTTGTTATACAGGTCTTTCACTTGTTTGGTTCGAGTTACCCCAAGATATTTTATGGTGTTTTTGGCTATTGTAAAGGGTGATGTTTCTCTGATTTCTTTCTCAGCCCATTTATCATCTATATATAGTAGCGCTATTGATTCCTCTTTTTTTTTTTTTTAGTTAATATTGTATCCTGCTGCTTTTCTGAAGGTGTTTATCAGCTGTAGGAGTTCCCTGGTAAAATTTTTGGGGTCACTTATGTAAACTATCATATCATCTGCAAATAGTGAACATTTGACTTCTTCTTATCAATTTGTATCCCCTTGATCTTCTTTTGTTGTCTTACTGCTCTAGATAGAACTTCAAGTACAATATTGAAGAGGTATGGAAAGAGTAGACAGCCTTGCCTTGTTCCTGATTGTAGAGGATTTGAGTTGAGTTTCTCTCCATTTAGTTTGATGTTGGCTGTTGGTTTGCTGTGTATAGCTTTTGTTATGTTTAGGTATGTTCCTGTTATCCCTTATCTCCCCAGGACCTTTATCATGCAGGGGTGTTGGATTTTGTCAAAGGCTTTTTCAGCATCTAGTGAGGTGATCATGTGGTTTTTCTTTTTCAGTTGGTTTAAATGGTGGATTACATTGATGGATTTTCATATGTTGAACCATCCCTGCATCCCTGGGATGAAGCCTATTTGATCACGGTGGATGATTTTTCCAACTCATATAAGCTGCTTTTCAACCTCTACATGCACACTGTAGCACACGCATGCTCACACTCCTTTGCACACACTACATAAATCAAAATGAAAAATAAAGAAGACACATTGAAACACATTTATTTAGCTGGGCACGTACTCAGTTAAAGTTTACTTTCCAAGTTTGTGTTGTTTGTCTTTTTATATAAAGATTTCCATGCCAGTGATGCCCAATGTGGTTAAGGCATTTGCTACCAAGGCTGACCACCTGAGTTCAATCCTCAGGACCCATATTGTGTTGTAAGAACTACTACAGAAAGAACTATACCTCCACATGTACAGCATAGTAGGGCATGCATGTAACACACATTGGCAAACACACACTATATAAGTTTTAAAACATTTTTTAGGTTTCCTATATGTCACTTTTTGTTGTTGAATATTTATGTA
The DNA here is from genome assembly GCF_017639785.1 of Mesocricetus auratus. NCBI lineage: Eukaryota > Metazoa > Chordata > Mammalia > Rodentia > Cricetidae > Mesocricetus > Mesocricetus auratus. The sequence goes on from NW_024429222.1 coordinate 89,314, forward strand.
TGATATTCAGTTGTTGATATAAGCAATCATGCAAAAAATTGCACCAAATTTATAATGTGTCCTTGGTAAATTTCAGCCTCTCTCCTCAAAAACATCCACCACTGGTGGCGGTGCATGCCTTTAGTCCCAGCACTCAAGAAGTGGAGGCAGGCAGATCTCTCAATTCAAGGTCAGCCTGGTGCACAAAGTGAGTTCCAAGACAGCTAGGACTACACAGAGAAACAAAAACAAAAAAAAATGAAATGGTTTATTTTTAATTAAGGTATCTATCTAAAGCTCCATTTGTAAGCATTTTGACAGATCAAATGGGATGGACAGGGATAGATCCTGGCACTCATGAGCCAAAGAATACTGAGTATTACAGCTTGGATGGGAAGGTATTCTGATACTCAGGAGCCAAGGAATTACACCAGTCACATTAAGAATAGCAGCTTATAGCCCTGCTTCAGGGAAAGGTTTCCCCAGTGTATCAGCTCTGCTCCAGCAGGAGAGGGTTTCCCTAGAAAAATTGTTATAGTTCGGCTCCAGTCTGTTGGAGAGCAAGTGTAACAACTTTAGTTCAGCCAGGGGAAGGTTTCCCCAACAAAAAGTGTGACAGCCTTGCTCCACTCGGATCCCCTCTGCCCAGAGTTGTCTCTCTGCTCCGACAAAAGAAGGTCTCACCCAAACCTCATGAAAGAGATTTATTGGGAGGGAAGAATCCAGGAGAGTGACTGCCTTCTGCCAGGGTGACAGAGGGCACCTGGGTACCAAGAACAGTCACAAGCTGAACAGACACAGGGTTTATATAGGGACTCTTAGGGAGTGGAGTTTTTCCATGTTGGGGATTAGTCAGATTTCAGTCCCTGAGCTCAGACTGGGTCGATCTCCTGCTCAGGGATTGGTAAATTTTCTGCACAGTGTGTTTCTTTTTTTTTTTTTTTTTTTTTTTTTTTTTTGGTTTTTAGGAGACGGTTTCTCTGTGTTGTTTTGGAGGCTGTCGGAATAGCTGGGCCTTGAACTCACAGAGATCCGGCTTACCCCGGCCCCGGAGTGCTGGGATTAAAGGCGTGCACCACCACCACCAGCCGGCTCAAAGTGTGTTCCTTTCACTGGTCCTTTTTAGCCTTTTGGCTCTGATTTTAGGGCCAGGATGTATTTTTTTCACTGGCTTTGATTTCAGGGACAAAGTATGTTTATTTGGCACTGGTTTCAGGGTCAGGGTACATTTCTTTGGTTCTGGTTGCAGGGCCAAAGTGTGTTTCTTTGGCTCTGCTCACGGTGTGTTTCTTTAGCTGGCCGTTTATCCTCACACCACTGTTTTTGGTACTTAGAGTGTAGTCAAATCTATTCTAGTGTTCATATTCTCCTCCTCTGCTGAGTCCTGCCAGTGCCTAGTGCCCATGATTCCAGATTAAATTGAACCTGGGAACTCAAGCTAAGTTTCTCTAGCGAGTTCTTACTGACACTCTGTGGCGCTTTTGTTCTGGGTAGCTTAGAGTTCAAAGCAGGAACTGAGAAACAATAAAAAAAACACAGATAGTATTTCTCATTACAATCCGATGTGCTCAGGTCTCTTGGCAAAATGAGAGCTGTTTGTTTAATGCCCTTGAATGTTCTAAGCTACATTGCTGAAGTGTTGGGACAATCTTGGCCAAGGCAGGCAGACCCACTCCTCCCAGGAGAGCAAACAAGCGTGAAAATCTTATTATTTTCGGTCTACTTCTCACCCCTTTCCTATAAACTCATTAAGAGCAGTGTAAAGCTTCTGTTGATACAGAAGACGATAGGGGAGTTCACGAATCATTGAAAGTACAGGTAATATGTGATAGCTGCCAGTGCTCCCTGAAAGGAAAGGAGCCGGGGGAACCAATGTGGCCAGCTCCACTGCTTTTAATCTCCCAAAAGGTCATCCACCTGTTGTGGGACCAAGTGAGAATCACCTATAATATTGGAGAACACATACCAGGAGATGTTCACAACCAAAAGCCTTTAGCAGTAAATCTTAATAGCAGCTCAGGTTTTGTAAAACTGCTGTTCAAAGTTCCTTCATTTTTACATTTAATTCTGCAAAAATAATAGTCATGGCATTGGCAGTTTTGCTGAAGACACAGAACAGTTGGTAGATTCCATGCTGAGGGCGCTATCATTCCCAGTGCTGGAAGCAGAGAACAGGCTACAAGTGCAATCTGCTTTCTCCTTAGTCACGGCAGTTTGTTACACCAAGTTGATGGCAAACTTCTAGTAGCTCTGGGGGTGTTGTCTAGAAAAGGCAAGAGTGCAGGACTTCTGCTTGTAGAACAATATCCCAAGAGACTGGCCAGCAATGCCTGGAAGACTAGTTGATTACATAAACAGACCCTTCTATAAGGCAAAGCTTTACCTAAAGGTAAGGACGTATTTCTTTCCACAGTACAGTATAGTAGTTAGTATCAGAACATTAAGCAGTGAGGAACCCAAGTTAAAAACACAATGGGTGAGGCTGGGTTAGATGTCATAACTGAGTCACCCTGTGTAGGGACATTGTCCCTACCTGAAAATGAAACAAGTGACACACTCAAAAGTGTTTCTCGTGATGTTAGCTGTCATTCATGCTTTTACTATACAAGAGAGTTGTCAACCAACTCTCTCTATTAAGGTTTCAGTTATCATTCATCTGGCGACATTAAGAGAGCCATCATAGTTTGCTGACAATCCAACCAGATTCTTTAAAGGAGATGATGAACAGATTGTCTTTCCTGAACAAAAAATGAGGTTTTGTTCAAGGTATCTGTAGCCATTTTGACACAAAAATGTTGGTTAGGTGTAAGTGGATCCAAGTAAGTCTCCTTTTAAAGTTACATTAGCATTAAAAGTATCTGGATTGTTCTCCTTAAGCTTTGCACAAATATAATTTCCTGTGCATTGGATAGTTTTGTTATCAATTATTGAGCCAAAAAAATATTATCAAAGAGTTTAGGCCTTTTTTTGCCTAATAATAACCATTTCTAAAAGTGGTAATGTAACTGTAAAATATTGAGAATCAGTCACATAATTAAGTGGGGAGGATGCATCCTTTAGCAATATCTGTACAGCATACAGGGATATATAAGTTGGTCTCTTCCTCTAATCTTGTCTCTGTAATTGAATTGCATTTGTATTTAACATGACTATAAACAATTCTGGGCCCATTAAAGACATTTGATGATTTATCAAGTGATCATTAACTTTTATATCTGAATGATCTGTCTTAAAAGCTAAATATGAATTAGTAACTCTTGTAAGACTAGGTAGGATTTTATAAATGATGGCAGTTTATCCTTGTTAAGATTTTAGGCCTTAAAAAATACTTGAGTCAGACGTTTTCATCAGACAGTTGGCTCCCCAATAATGACACAGAGACTTATTGTTAATTGTAAAATGTTGGCCAATAGCTTAGGCTTGTTTCTGACCAGCTCCTACTACTTAAATCAACCCATTTCTAATAATTTACTGCTGCTGTGTGGCTCATGAGTGTCACCTCATCTCCTACGTGTCATGTATCCTCCAAGTCAACCTGGCTTCTTTGCCTTCTTCCCAGCATTCTCTCTTTCCCAAAAGTTCTGCCTAGCTATTGACCATTTAGCTTGTTATTAAATCAATAATAGTGACACATCTTCACACAGTGTAAAGGAATATCCACAACAGGTTAGCATTTTTGAGTTGAAGCTCCTTTAGTACCAAATAAACATTAAACCATAAATACAGTTCAAAATAACTAGGAGCAACTTTTCTTGATCTTTTTTTAGTGTACTTTTACAAGATCTAAGTTAATTTAATCACTGTTTTATTTTAGCTTGTTTTATCATAAAGTGTATAATTACAGGAGAGACTACAAGATTGGTTTTCACAAAATAATCAAAAGGTATTTTTTCACATGGGTAAAACAACAAAGTTAGCAAAGACATAGTGATTAGCTTGATTTGACATACATTTTAAAATCAGCTTTTGCTGCCATGTGTAGATCATTCTAACATATATCATCCATGAGTCCCATCTGCCATAACCCTTAGGAAATTTGCTCAAACCTTCTGCTCCTTGGCTTTAAGCTTTCTTGGCTTTGTCTCATCTGTCAGTTTTCTTTTTGGACAAAATAGTTTTATCATACAAAATCCATCCTTATCCCAAATGCTCTTTTAGAATGTCCCCTTAACCAGAAATATTCCCTCAAGACAGTTGAGGTGGCACATGACTGTAATCCCAGCACTTGGGAAGCAGAGGCAGATGGATCTTTTGGAGTTTGAGGTCAGCCTGATCTACAACGTGATTCCAAGTTAGTCAGAGTGACATAATAGAGAGACCTTGTCTCACATAAATAAATGAATAAATAAATAAAGCAGCAAGGTGTGGTGGTGTATACCTCTAATCCCAGCACTTGGGAGGTAGAGGCAGAGGCAGACCTCTGTGGGTTAGAGACAAGCCTGGTCTACAAAGTGAGTTCCAGGACAGCTAGGAGTGTTACACATAATAACTCTCTCTCAGAAAAACAAACTGTGTGTGCCTGTGTGTTTGTTTGTGTGTACATATATATGATTCTTTCTCTCATACTTTCTTTTTGTTTCTTTTTATTTTGCTAATTAACATTTTTTGGTTTCAGTTCTAAATTCTCTGCTTGAAATTTTACAGCTTTTCAACCTCCTCTCCCACTTAGGGTCTTATAAATCCTGGGAGGCAGAATGCTTTCACTTTAGCAACGGCTTAAGGGATAATGATGACCTTGAATGGGGCGACATTTTTGTAAGCAAGAACCAAAAGTAACGGAGTACTCAGAGAGCTAAACCTCTTAAGGACTTCATAGAGTCTATCCATTTCTTGGATTTATCATTTATACGTGATTCCAAGCATTTAATATTCTCATCCTTAGATATTATCTGAATGGCATGTAAGTTACCTTCTAGAAACAGTGTTCTATCTGATAACAGGTCATTATCCTCAGACATGGAATGAATTGTTTCAGTAAGTTTAACAATCTGGTTTTCCAGCTTTCGAGTTTTATTAGTTGAGTCATCAGACATGGAACAAGTTGTTTCTGCCAGCATGATAATATCCTGCTGAATTGATTCCATTTTGGCCATAAGGGCAGTGGGCATGGAATCAATTCTGCCTTGTAAGTTGTTATGTTTGAGTTCCAAGGTATTTACTTTGTTAGACATTTCCCCATTGACCTGAAGACTTTGAATTTTTGTCTTTAATTTACCAATAGTTTGTAAAGCTTCCCTGCCCTATGATTAAGCCCTCTCTTCTAGGATATCATGTGGATTATGAATCTAATCATTAGCATTAGAGAAAAGAGATGGAATCCAGTTCGGCCGAAGAAAACCGCACCGAGCAGGAGAACGGGACTTAGGAGGGCCTCTGGGGGTACTCAGATGCACAGGGTTGTAGGCCACACATGTAGGCTGGCACCCGGCCAGGGAGGGAGGCAGCGGATCCGGAGGCTTGGTAAATTTACTTGCTGATACCGGATAATGTGGAAATAATAAATTACACAAAATAGGGGTGTCCTATGATATTTTGTTGAGGAAGCAATCACTTACGTGAGAAACCAAGAAAGCCGAGAACCAAAGTGTAAAGAGAAGCCTTTTCCTTGAGAGAAGTCTTCCCGCCAGCCTGGTTCTAGAGCCGCATCAGTCCCAAATAAACACACAGGAGGCTATATTAATTATGAAGCTGTTGGCCTTGCTTGTCTCTTACTGGCTAACTCTGGCTTAAGTAATTACCCCATAATTGTTAATCCAAGTATGTCTCTTACCGGAGAAGTTTCCGGGCTTCCTACCCCATGGTGTTACATCTCGACTCTCTGTGTTTCTCCTACCCAGAGTCCTTCTAGACTCCTAGTCCCACCTATCTTGGTTTCCTATTGGCTCAACAGTGCTTTATTGACATAATCACAGGACCTCCCACATCACCAAAGGTGCGCACACTGTTCTCCAGGCCAAACCCTGACCACAAAGAGAGAGAGCCTCATCCTCCTAGCAGCATTTTGTAATAGCCAGAACTTGGAAGCAACCTAGATGCCCCTCAACTGAAGAATGGATAGAGAAAATGTGGTACATTTACACAATGGAGTACTATTCAGCAGAAAATACTGTTTATAAGCTATTTGGCTGATTGCTCAGGCCCTTAGTGGCTACCTCTCTCTTAATTATTAACCCATTTGTATTAAACTATGTATTATGCTGCTATGAACATAGTGGAGCAGATGTCCTTGTTGTGTGAATGGGCATCTTTTGGATATATGCCTAAGAGTGGAGTTGCCTGGTCTTGTGATAGGTTTATTCCCATTTTTCTGAGGAATCTCCACACTAATTTCCAAAGTGGCTGAACAAGTTGGCACTCCCACCAGCAATGGAGGAGTGTTCCCCTTTTACCACATTCTCTCCAGTATAAATTGTCAATGGTGTTTTTGATTTTAGCCATTCTGACAGAACTGCTATGGTATCTAAGAGTTGTCTTCTTTGCATTTCCGGTATGGGTAAGGATGTTGAGCACTTTCTCAAGTGCCTCTCAGCCATTTTAGACTCCTCTATTGAAAATTCTCTATTTAGTTCTGCAGCCTACTTTTTAATTGGATCCTTTGGTGATTTGGAGACTTGCTTCTTGAGTTCTTTGTAAATTTTGGAGATCAACCCTCTGTCAGATGTGGGGTTAGTGAATATTTTTTCCCAATTCTGTGGGTTGCCTTTTTGTCTTGCTGACTGTGTCCTTTGCCTTGCAGAAGCTTCTCAGTTTCAGGAGGTCCCAACTATTAATTGTGGATCTCACTGTCTGTGCTACCGGTGTTATGTTCAGGAAGCTGTCTCCTGTACCAATTCCTTCAAGGGTACCACCCACTTTCTCTTCTAAGAGGTTCAGTGTGGCTGGATTTATATTGAGGTCTTAGATCCATTTGGATTTAAGTTTTTGCGTGGCGATAGACATGGATCGATCCGCAGTCTTGACATGCCAGCCTCCAGTTATGCCAGCATCATTTGTTGAAGATGCTTTCATTATTCCATTGTATACTTTTAGCTTCTTTGTCAAAGATCAGATGTTCATACATGTGTGAGTTAATATCAGGGTTTTCTATTCGATTCCATTTGTCTACCTGTCTATTTTTGTGACAACGCCAAGTTGTTTTCAGTATAGCTCTATAATAGAGCTTGAAGTCAGGGATGGTGATGCCTATGGACGTTGCCTTGTTGAACAGGGTTGTTTTAGCTTATCTGGGTCTGTTTTTTTTTCCATACAAAATTGATTATTGTTCTTTCAAGTTCTGTGAAGAACTGTGCTGGTGCTGGTATTTTAATTGGGATTGGATTGAATCTGTAGATTGCTTTTGGCAGTATTGCCATTTTTACTACATTGATGCTGCCTATCCGAGAGCATGGGAGATCTTTCAATATTCTGAGGGCTTCATTAATTTCTTTCTTTAAAGACTCAAAGTTCTTGATATATAGGTCTTTCACTTGTTTGGTTAGTGTTACCCAAGGTATTTTATGTTGTTTGTGGCAATTGTAAAGGGTGATGCTTCTCTGATTTCTTTTTCAGCCCTTTTGTCATCTGTATATAGTAAGGCTACTGATTTTCTTGAGTTGATCTTGTACCTACCACTTTGCTTAAGGTGTTACTCAGCTGTAAGAGTTCCCTGGTAGAATTCTTTGGGTCATTTATGTAAACTATCATATCATCTGCAAATAGTGAAAGTTTGACCTTTTTCTTTCCAATTTGTATCCCATGCCCTTGCTCTCCTTTTGTTGTCAAATGGCTCTAGCTAGAACTTCAATTACAATATTGAAAACCTATGGAGAGAGTGGACAGCCTTGTCTTGTTCCTGATTTTAGTGGAATTGTGTTGAGTTTCTGTCTATTTAGTTTGATGCTAGCTGTTGGTTTGCTGTATATAGCTTTCATTATGTTTAGGTATGTTCCTGTTATCCCAGATCTCTCCAGGACTTCATCATGAAGGGGTGAATGATTGTTTCGAATTGTTTTTGGATCCGATTTGCCAGTATTTTATTGAGTATTTTTGCATCAATGTTCATGAGGGATATTGGTCTGAAGTTCTCTTTCTTAGTTGTGTCTTTGTGTGGCTTGGGGATGAAGGTTATTGAAGCCTCATAGAAAGAGTTTGGCAAAGACCCTTCTGCTTCTATTGCGTGGAATACTTTGAGAAGTGACCGGCTGTTTATTTTGTGTCTTCCCAGGAAAAGTCACAAACAGCATGAGAAAACGAACCTGCATAACCTGACCCTGAAATGCGTCAGAATCTGTCCACAGTCTGGAGAAGGTGTCAGCACCCTGCTGATCACATCCGTTAGTGGAGATGTGTTAGTCTGTGTCTTAGTTAGGGATACTATTGCTGTGAAGAGACACCATGACCATAGTAACTCTCATAAACAAAGACATTTATTGGGGAGGACTTATAGTTTCAGAAATTTAGTCCATTATCATCAGGGTGGGGCATGATGCTGAACAGAAAGACATGTAGCCAGGGCTGAGCATCCTGCATCTTGATTGGCAGGCAGCAGAAAGTGACTGAGTGTCCTGCATCTTGATTGGCAGGCGTCACGACATGAACTGAGACACTGGCTGTGGCTGGAGCATATGTGAGACATCAAAGCCCACCCCACAGTGACACACTAACTCCAACAAGGCCATACGTTCTCCAACAGTGCCACAACTACTGATAGTGCCACTCACTATGCGCTTATGGGGGTCAATTACATTCAAACTGCCACAGTATATAACCTCTACTCACTCCAAATCCGTTTAGTAAGCCGTTGGTATGATGTTTTAGCAGCTTGTGTGTTTTTTTTTTTTTTGCAGTTCCCTCATTTTTGCTTTTAATTCTCCTAACACAGTAGCCATGTGTTAAAGTATTAATTCTTCTCATAAGTTAGACAGAGTGATGGAGCATAGAAAAACTGAGACAAAAATTTTGGGTCTGAAGTAGGCAGGCCAAATCCCATCTCAGAGCTGAAACAACACATGACAATATGTTTTTTTAATATTATCCATACCCAAAGAGCATTTGAACCAGAGATCTAAGGAACTCAGTGGTGGCATCTGTGCCTTTACAACTAACAAAGGCAGACCACAGGCATAAGGCAAGGAAACCCAAGAACACAAAGAATGTTGCATCTCAGAGGAAGCAGACTTGGGTACTTACTGCCATTGCAGGCTCCTGTGTAATCTTCTCAAAGACATTTAGCTATCTGAACTGCGCCCGTTGGTATTCTCTGTTAGCATTGTCAAAGGCTGAAGTTTCTAATAACATCCATTTAAGATCAGACTCAGAAATAGTCTCTTCATGCCACCAAGCCGTGAAATGAAGGAATTCAGCAGGATCAAACAAGCCCAGGCCAGCTTGCCCCAGTCATGGGGGAGAGTTGCTCTGTTTCAGCTATCCCTCTCAACAATCCCATCAAACATGGAGATGCAGGTCTGCAAGAGGGTATACTTTGTGTTAAATCCTTAAGTATCATATAGGGAATAGGCCCCTATTCTGCTCATATTCCCCTCTTAGGAAAATTATCATCAACTCTGAGTCTAACGAATTAGAAATGTGTTGACACTTGAAAGAGGCACAGATAGGTACACCCCAGAATCCTGTTACTTTTGAGCTGAGTCCCAGGGCTGTTGCAGAAACACCAGCTGCAGGGATGCAGAGGAATGAATGGGTAACAGAGAACTTTTCATCTTCTGAATCATCAAGGGAGGCAGATCACCGAGATCCAGTGATGGAGATGACTTCTGTACATATGTTTCTTTTATTGTTTGATGAATCAAACACTGTAGCCAATAGGGCAGCAAGATAAGCGGGTCTAGGAGATGAGGAAGATTCTGGGAAGTGGAGGCAGAGAGAAGTTGTCCTGTGATCCCGGGAAGAGAGGACACGAGTGAGGCATTCTCCAGTAAGATAAGACCATGTAGAAATATAGATTAGTAGTTATGGGTTAATAATTAAGACAGAGCTAGCCAATAAGAAGCCCAAGTTAATGGTCAACAGTTTCATAATTGATATAGTGTCCGTGTGTTCATTTGGGGCTGACACGGCTGTGGGATCAACCTGGCAGAAAGAACATCCATAACAATCCAGGGAACCAAAGGAGGAAGGTGCAAATCCTTTGCATTGTCTCGTTCCTTCTGAAAGAGCTGCCTGTCTGCTGCTGTCTCCTCCTCCAATAGGACAGAGTCATTTGCAATGGCTGAATTCTAAGGTGAGGGAAGTATGTGAGCAGACACATCATGGGATTACCTCTGCCTGCAGAGGAGCCTGTCTAAAAGAACATGGACATCTTCCCATTGCTTCCTGGGCAATGTTCCTGTGCTGACAGAAGTAACAGTATTGTATGTATGCTCTGACAGGTCATAGAAACTTTGTTTTTTCTATTTTAAAATTATTAAGAATTTGAGAAAAAAAGATCTAAAGTTATAAGTATAATACAACCTACTTATGGAAGGCTAAAGTTTCAGAACTTAAATTCAAATTATGTACAACTGCATCACAAATCTAGAACCTGAGTATGCCTTGAAAAATGCCCATGAGTCAAAATAAGCATTTCTCATAAAACGTCATTGAACACTTATTTCATATCTGGTCATTGAGTGTTTAATTAATTTATAGCAGTGACAGAGGAGTTAGCTCAGTTCACAGAGACTGACCTAGCATGCAAGAGGTCTTTGGTCTGATCCCCATGGCTACAAACACCCAGCAGGGGGCGTTGGGCTTATTCATCTAACCAGCAGTTCAGAGGTTGAAGCAGGAGCACACAGAGATGTTGCTCTAACCTCTCATCAGCCTCCCTGGAAACTATGGCTCCAAACAAAACTAAAGTTATGTGTTTGCTCTTCTAGCTTGTTGTATGTTTGTTTCTTTTGGTTATGTTCTCTTGAGATAGGGTCTCTCTACATAGCTCCTGGAATTCACTATGTGGACCAGACTGGCCTCAAACTCTTTGCCTCCCCAGTGCTGGCAATAAAGGTGTGCGCCACCATGCCTGTCTCTTCTAGCTTTATTCGTTTGTCCTTCAATTTCTTTTTAATTTATATATTTTATGCATATTAGTATCTGTCTGCAAGGAGATCTGAACAGCCTGGTAAGAAGATTGTGATGATGAACATTTTGTTTAGAGGATAATTTACTGTGCCAGGCTTGTAAACAAAAAGATGCTTTTAGCTTGTAAAAGCCATGAGGAGGTTATTCCTTGAACTTACCCTGTCAACTAGCCTGAGATGGACAACTGCCTGGTGTAATTGGGCTGTTCTTCAAAACTGCTAGTCATTGCAAAATATTTCACAGTCTCAGCTATTCTTAAAAGGTTATTATGGTCATAAGATTAAACAGTCTAACTCCAAGTTCCACCTTTGTATTAAAAGTTTGCTTTAATGGGTGAGACTCTGGTTGCTTATCTGTTACAAAATCAAACCTTGCCCACGCCGAAATAGAATGAGTTAATTCCGCTCCCCAAAATCATAGCTTTGTGGCTTTTACATTTATAAGTCTTGGACTAATAATAGCCAGGACCTTACCTTACTTTCTCGGTGTCCATCCTGCCAGTCTTTTTAAATAAAAGCCTCTAATTTACTAAAACTATAACGACTCAGACTGCTGAATCTCAGTACGGCCATAGACCAACAATCAGAGCAAGTTGGATTCCCGAGGACTGCCTTGTCAGTGCTGAGAACTAAATCCAAGTCGTCTAGAAGAGCAGTGGTCTTTTTTTTTATCATCACTTTTTTTATTTTAATTTTAAATAGCTTGTTTTACATGTCAATCCCAGTTCCCTCTCCCTCCCCTCTTCCCGCACTCCCCTCCCCCTCCCTCCCACCCTATCCCCACTTCCTTCCACATAGGGGATATCTAGAGGTTGTCATTTTACTCTTGGTAGGGTCAAGGCACTCCCCTAAGAGTCCAGGCTGAGAGAGCATCTCTCTTTGTGCTATAGGCACATGAAGACAGTTTGTATACCAGGGATAGACACTGATCCACAGCTCAGGGCCCCATAGGTTACCCAGGCCTTCTCACTGACACTCACATTTGGGAGGTCCAGATCAGTCCCATGCTGGCCTCCCCATTGTCGGTCTGGGGTCCAAGAACACTCCCCTGTTCAAATCAGCTGTCTCTGCTGGTTTTGCCAGCCCATTCTTTGCCAATTTGCTCATCACTCCTCTCTCTCTGTCACTGGGTTCCTTGGGTTCAGTTCAGTGATTAGTTGTGTGTTTGCCTCTGCTTCCATCAGTCACAGGATGAAGGCTCCCGGATGGTTATAGACATCAAGTTCATTATCAGGAATGGGCATTTGAGGTGGTCTCTCCACTATTGCTTAGCTTGCCAATAGAGCAGTGGTCTTAACCACTGAGCATCTCCACAGCCCGTGTCCTTAAGTTTCACCAGCAAATAATGATAGGTTTGTCATATCTGTGCTCTGCATCCATGAACTGTGAGTCACAGCCCACAAATCCAGTTTCTGAAAGCTGATGAAATTGTCCTGGAGGGAGGTGGCCAGAGTCTGTCTGTAAACCCATTAATCCCTATTATCTCCAATATACTGAATACCAGGCTTTGTGCCCTAGAGACGTAGGATCTAAAGCTCAGGGATCTTCAACTGAATGTTTCTAGTCACAGGCAGGACACCCTAAGCCTCATATAAGAAGTGAATATTGCCCACTTACTGGTTTTCTGGTGTCTGAGAGTGAGACTTCACTCTTCATTGCAAATGAGACAGATTAAACCCAGCCCACCCACAAGTTCCTCAGCTTTGTATATGGGCCAATAAATATCTTCTACTAGTGCACTGGCTGTTTTCCTGTCAGCTTGCTACAACCAGAGTCATCAGAAAGGCATCTCTCTGTCTCTCTTTTTTTTTTTTTTGGATTTTTACAAGACAGGGTTTCTCTGTTTTGGAGGCTGTCAGTCCAGCCTGGCCTCGAACTCACAGAGATCAGCCTGCCTCTGCCTCCCGAGTGCTGGGATAAAAGGCGTGCACCACCAACGCCCGGCCAGAAAGGCATCTCTCTTGAGGAGATACCTGGATGAGAACCAGCTATAAGACAGCATCTCAATGAGTGATCAATGGGGAAGGGCCCAGCCCATGGTGGGTGGGTATTTCCTTCCCTAGGCTGCTGGACCTGGAATCTATAAAGAAAGTAGGGTGATCATGCCAGGAAGCAGTCCCCTTCCATAGCCTCTACTCAGTTCCTGTCCCAGGACCCTACCCTATTGTGAATTCCTGTCCCAACTTCAGTGGGAACAACAATGTGGAAGTATGAACTGAATAAACTGTTTCCTTCCCAACTTGATTTATAGCCATGGTGTTTTGTTGCAGCAATGGAAATGCTAACAAGGACATTCAGTCTGTGTTGGAAACTATAAAATGCCTATTAATACTCAAAGGAATGAAAGAATTTGCATACATGTGATATGCAGTATGTGTTTCCAAATTTGTACTACCTTGAGCAATGATAATATGTCATTGTTTTTCATGTAGTTGATATACTCCGTGGCACCTGTTCCCATGTTTTAGATCACTTCTAAAAGCTTAGTGTTGACATGGTGTACCTAGTACATCAGCAGAAGGGGGTAACCAGCAGGAACAAAGCAGGAGGCCCAGGTTGGGCAGTGGTGACAGAGAATGAAGTCATAGTACAGTAATTCACTTGGCTGGCAAAGTGGGTTAGCTAGTGACGGCGTTTTCTGTCTGAGGGGGCAAGCCTGACGATGTGCATTAAATCCACAGAGCCCAAACACAGGTAAAAGCAAAAGTCATTTCTAAAAGCTTCCTTTCAACCTCCACCTCAGACCATGGCATGAAGACCTCCACACACATCTTTTACAGTAATATAGAAATGGTGGTGTGGCAGATCTAGTGGTCACACGAATTTAGAACATTGGTAATCATCCCAATTATTTATACTCATTCTATAAAGGTAAGATTTAATGTGTCTCTCTTTAACTTTGTTTATTTCCTTATTTGGCTGGCACACTTCGGTAGGCCTTAGTACATCACTCAGTCCTTATCAGGGAAACTCCTTGCAGTAGATGGGATTTAACACGAAACCCACAAGGGGACAATGTGCAGAGAGTGGGAGATTTGCAGCACTCAGCCTGAAACAGGATATATTTATTAAACCCTTCTCCTCAAGACTCAGGTTTTATAGGGAAGAAGAGAGAGAAAGCTGTAAGAGCCAGAAGTAACAATGACTGAAGGAAACAATCTTTCAGACACAAGAGGACTGAGGCACTATGAACTCACAGAGACTTTGACAGCAGGCACAAGACCTACACAAGTTCAAACCAGACACAAATCCCAGCACAGACAAAGGGATTTGGCACAATGTCCCATCCTAACCAAAACCTCTCTACAATGGATAGATACCCTCCTCTGTGTCTGTCTCTGTCTGTGTGTGTGTCTGTCTGTCTGTTTGTCTGTGTTTGTCTCTGGAACCAGAGGCTCCTCTGTCCCACCTGGCCCCACCACCATTTCTGCATAATCACTCAGAGACTTAATATTAGTTAGAAATGTTTGACCAATTGCTCAGGCTTATTACTAGCTATCTCTTACATTTAAATTAACCTATTTCTGTTAACCTGTGTATTGCCTCGAGGTCCGTAGTTTACTGGTAGTGCTCTGTCATGTTGCTCTTTGGGCAGCTGATGGAGTCTCTCTGACTCTGCCCTTCTCCTTTATCTCTGCTTGTCTTTCCCACCTGGTTCTATCCTGTCTTGCCATAAATCATCTTTAGTCATCAACCAGTGAGAGCAACACATATTCACAGCATACAGAAGACATCCCATATCATTTCCCCTTTCTGGATAATGAAAAAGGAATGTTTTACTTTTAATAGAGTAAAATTACATATAATAGTTATCAAGCAAAAATTAGTTGCAATTTTTGCTCTATTTGTATCTCCCGAAATTAAAGTTCTCTATCTTTGTGAGTCTAAAGTTTTATATCTAATTTATCTTTTTTCATAACTAAGGATAACTGTAATTGTAACTATCCAGTCTTCAACACCATCAAAGTTCCCAGAAGGACATAATATTACCTGAGTAAACAGAAAGTATTTTGCAAGCACGTTCCAAATCTCTAGAACTGACAGAGACATCTGGCTACCTAGACAGTCACCCAAAATTCTTCACTAATATTGGGCCATCCATCTTCAGCCTCCAGGCCCATAGGGACTGGCAGACTTTTCAATAAAGCAGGAAATTTGTAAGACTATCCTGCCTATATTGGCAGTTTGTCTGTCACTCACCTCTGTGTCCTGCAGAATGCCTGGCAGTTCTTTTCTGTGAAGCAGGAACCCTGAAGGACAATCCTACCTTGTTTGGAAAAGTGCAGCAGTCATTTTCCTGTGTGTCCTGCATGTCTACTTTATACAGCATACAGTCAGTTCAAGCAAGTTTAGCCTCTTGACCAAATGGCTAGCCTTGACACATTGAAAGCCAACTCCATAAGAAGTATCTGATGCCCATCATCTTTGAAATAATTGGTGATCCAGGAGTTGACATGTTTCACTGTGGAGAAAAGTTTATATTCATAAAACATATAAATGTGATATTCTGTAGGTCTTTGAAGTATTTGAAGATTACCTATCCATCTGAAATATTTCTCTGCAAATCTAGAATAACTAACAAACATGACCATAAGTTTGAATATTATAGATGACTATGAATATGTATTTCTTAATCATACATTACATCTTTAAATGAGCTGCATAAACATAGTAGCTTAAGAGTAGAAATATACATACATTATAACAGAATTAACCTTAAATTTGTATCAGTAAACCAAAATCCATACCAATGAACGATATTTTTGAGATGAGCTCTTCAAATATCTACTGCTTTAAAAAATCACAATAGTGTACCTTTTCCTCATCATCATACTCCAGGCCCATAGTATCTGGCAGACTTTTCAAAGAAGCAGGAAATTTGAAAGACTGACACTAACCCTTCATTCATGCCCTGTTGTGGTTTACATGGAATGCCCTGGTGGGCTCATATGTTTGAACGTTTGGTTTCCAGTTGGAGGTCTATTGGGGAAGGATTAGGAAGAGTGGACTTGTTAGAGGGAGGTGAGTCAGTGGGGTGGGCTTTAAGTTTTCTAAAGCCTTTGTCAGGCTCAGTGACTCTCCCTCTCCCCCTCTTTCTGTCTCTCATCTCTATCTCTCTCCTTCCTCTACACTAGCACTTCCAGACCTACAAAAGCCCTTCTATCCCTTTCTGCCTGCTAACCAACTACCCGTCTTTGCAATACCCTGTCAAAGGCAGGGAGCACACACATAGCCCCGTTGTGCAGTTCTCCAAACATTTAACATGGTCATCAGAGGCTGGCCATCCTGCCTCCAGACCCTCGTGTGGTGGCACTGCTTGTCCAGGAGGCAAAATCTTGCTCCCAGCTCCCTACACATCCTCACTCCACACTCACTCAAGGACCTTATCATTCGCCTCTTTTTTTCTGATACTATCCCATCCAGGGTACAGCTTCTACATACTTGGTTGTTACATCCCATGTATTTAGTCATGTCCACTCCTCAACCAGGCAACACTCTGATCCAATAACCCTTTAGTTTTCTTGTTTCAGAAACACATATTTGATTCCCTCCAACATGGAAAGGTGAAGGAAGGAAAGGGTTGTTTTCTCTATTGCTCTCCTTCCCTCCTCCCTCTCTCTTTGTTCTAAGTAGATCCCAGCATGGCTAACATGCTACTGAGTAGCACTAATTGTTATTCTCATCCAGAGTTTTCTATTTTTGTTTTAATGACCCACAAGTTATACAGTTTTGTTAGTATTCAGGCATTTGTACTGGCATGCCTTAGGAGTTCTGACAGGATATGCCCTCAGCTGTAGCCATTAAGAGCACCTCCTGTACATGTTCCCTTCTCAAAGGACCATGCCCACCTCTTATCTTTCTCTCCCTCTGATTATGTCTGTCTGTCTGTGTCTGTCTCTCTGTCTCTCTCTGTCTCTCTGTCTCTCTCTCTCTCTGTCTCTCTGCTCTCTCTGTCCACATAGAGGGCCATGGCAGGGCTTCTCCTCCCTTTACTGCTCTTGGCTATGTTTCCATGGCTTCTGTTACAGGCCCGTGCAACTCTAGGCACCTAGGCACCTGTGGCTGATGTCACCTCCTCTATGCCGAATGTGTGCCAGCAAGGGAAGCAGTGCAGGGAGAGACACTGGAGAGAGATCCAGAACCAAGGCCTGGAGCCTTCAGCAGCTCCGCCCACCCCACTTTCCATCTTTCCCAATGGCTGCTGTGACTCAACACTGCCCTCTGTAGGAGGAAAAGCACAGAGCCGGTGACAATACCAGTCGAGGAGTCAATCACCATCAGGGCAATGCAATCATTAGTATTATTATTGTTGTTTTCGTTGTTTTGGTGTCTGGTCATTTTATTCATCCTTTTGTTTCATTTCTTTTACATCTCAACTACAGTTTTCCCTCTCTCCTCTCTCCTCTCGCCTCCCCACGACCCCCTAAGCTCAATTCTACCACCACCCCCCACATCCTCTCCTCAGAAAGGGTAAGTGTGGACATGGCCCTGGGCTCAGAGAAAGCAGGGATCTCGTGACATTAGAGTTGGTCCTCATCGGCCCCTGAAACTTTGCTGCTACCCAGCTACAGGAGCCTGCAACGCAAGGAGAAACTCCTTGGAGGGACACCTGGTAGCCTGACCTCTAAGCACATGACCCTGGCCGTCAGGACCCCAGCCAATGGCAGCCAGCCACAGCTATACGGACAGGTAGCACCACTCCCAGGCATTCGGCTGGCCTCTGTCAAGGCCTGGGCTTTTATCTCCCTTTCTCCAGGATTGTCTGTCTCCACGTAGCCTCTCCCTCCTAGCCCATCCCCAGGCCCAGAACATGCATGCAGAGTGGACGTCATATCCACGATTCAGACAATGAAACACAAACAAGAGCAATTTATTCAAACCAATCCTTGGACTAAACTAACACAACATCGGAAAGAGTCAAAAGGCTGTTAGACAGGGGAGGGTGAGTCTGGCTGTGGGGCTGACAAGGCTGCTGGGCTGCAGGGATGTCACCAGGAGGGCCGACATCTGTTCCAGGGGCCCGAAATGGGGCATTCTAGGGGACTCGTTCAGCTCCTCAGGTGCAGACTCCAACCCGACCTGAGGAGAGATCAAGGTGCATGGTTCAGACAGGCACAGGACTGCGACCTTCTGACTGGTTGTCATCATTGCAGCTGTTCCTGAACCTCCTCACTGCCAAAGACCCAGAATGAACCTGGGCGATACTCTGAGATCAAACAGTGCTCACCTGGTCCGTGTCGCCCTGGACCTGGATGCCCTGGCACACCTGGCTCCTGTGGCTTCCCTGGCTGTCCAGGCTGCCCTGGGTTCCCTGGTTGCCATGCCTGCCCTGATTTTCCTGGCTTCCCAGGCTGCCCTGGCTGCCCTGGCTTTCCTGGCTGCCCTCGCTTTGCTGTCTTCCCTGGTGTCCCTTCATTCCCAGGCTTCCCTGGTTGCCTTGGCTGCCCTGGCTGCCCTGGCTGCCCTGGCTTCCCCCCTAAGCTCAATTCTACCACCACCCCCCACATCCTCTCCTCAGAAAGGGTAAGTCTGGACGTGGCCCTGGGCTCAGAGCAAGCAGGGATCTCGTGACATTAGAGTTGGTCCTCATCCGCCCCTGAAACTTTGCTGCTACCCAGCTACAGGAGCCTGCAACGCAAGGAGAAACCCCTTGGAGGGACACCTGGTCGCCTGACCTCTAAGCACATGACCCTGGCCGTCAGGACCCCAGCCAATGGCAGCCAGCCACAGCTATATGAACAGGTAGCACCACTCCCAGGCATTCCCGTGTACTCTGTCAAGGCTGGGGCATTTATCTCCCTTTCTCCAGGATGGTCTGTCTCCACGTAGCCTCTCCCATGTAGCCGTTCCCCTAGGCCCAGTACATGCATGCAGAGTGGACGTCATATCCACGATTCAGACAATGAAACACAAACAAGAGCAATTTATTCAAACCAATCCTCGGACTAAACTAACACAACATTGATCAGAGTCAAAAGGCTGCTAGCCGGGGCAGGGTGAGTCTGGCTGTGGGGCTGACAAGGCTGCTGGGCTGCAATCGGGGAGTCGTTCTGTGGGGAAACACCAGAAGCTGTGCCGTCTGCAGGGCAGATACATGCAGACGACCAGAGGAGGAGGAAGGGGTGGCCGGGCCGTTCCCTGGGGAGGCAGACCACTGCGGCCCAAGCAAGATGTTGAATGTGGTACCGCGTCTGCCCTCACGGCCAACAGCGACAGCTTCAGTGGGTGGCGATGAGCCCGCTGCTGCTGCCACATGTGGCTCCAGCTGCACACGGGTCACAGAACCTTGTGTCGGTTGTGTGCTCTCCGGCTCCAGTGCACAGGCTGCTTCTGGCTCCAGAGTAGCCGTCGCCATTGCTGGTCAACACACTGGGAGCACTGGATCTGCGGAGGCGCCGCTGCCCGGGCCTAAGATTGCACACAGGTGTGTTGCTCAAGCCGGCGTCTCTAGGAGGGGACGTGGCCGTGGACCTACAGGAGGAGACGACGTGCCTAGAATCAGACGTTCCCAACACAGAGGAGACCATGTCTGCCCGGAGTCCCAGACAGAATCTATCCTCGGAAAGGACTTGTGCCCGGCTTAGAGTCCATCAGTAGCTACTGCACAGAGGAAGCTCTCAGAGGATCCCCACAGCACTCCAGGTCCTGAGCCTGGCTCCCAGGCTCTCAAACACCTACCCTGAGGCTTCCTCATCGCTGGCCCCTGATTCGCTGGCCACTTGTGACAGCAAGTTTTTCTGGAGAGACTGTACACGGACCAGAATGTCTGAGGAGGGCATGTTCACGCTCAAGTAGTCCTTCACCCGCTTCAGATTGCGCACCTGGTTGATCTCGCAAAACTCCTCAGGGAACTTGTCGATCCAGTAGTCCAGGAGGGTACAGATGGCGCTAGCAGAAAGGGACAGACAGCACAGTCGGTGGCCTGCTCTTTCCTTTGCCCGTCCTCCGTGGGAGGGCTCCGCGGGTTGCCAGTTCCATGTGAGCAGGGAGCTCCACCACATATTCCCTTATCATACTAAGGCCCAAATGCCTGGTGTCACACGGCTCTGGGTGAGCCCATGGCTGTCTTCCCACCAGCTGCCCCATTAAGGATCCTGGATGGCAAGCCTTTGTCTCAGAGTAATGGCATCAGGCGGCGTAACTTTCTGCCTCCACTCGTTGGTTTTTCTGTCCCATTCAATTTTATGTCTGTTCCCTCCTCTACACTGTTATTCTCCAACTTTGTCCTCTTGAATGTATCCAGACTTTTTGCAAATATCATTCTAATACTTATGTGGGTTTTTTTTTATCCCAATTGTATACTCTCTGATTTTATAATATCAACTTTGTCCTCCATTCCTGAAACTCTTCCTTCATGGTCTGTCTGGGTTTGGTGATGCCTGTTGTGGATTTCGTTTAGTTGACCATTTCCTTCATTTCAGGTTCTGTTTGGTTGGTGTCTCAGGTGGCATTTCTATTGCTGTAGTAAACACCATGACCACAGGCAAGTTGGGAGGAAAGGTTCCTGTGGTTCACACTCCCACATCACTGTTCAACATTAATGGCAGTCCCAGCAGGAACTCAGACAGGGCAGGAATCTGGAGGCTGAGGCTGATGCAGAGGCCATGGAGCAGTGCTGCTTACTGGCTATCTCAGCCTGATTTTGTTGTTGTTATTATTATTTTTTCAAGACAGGTTTTCTCTCATGTTCATGCAGGTGTGGGTGAACCAGTCCAGTTGTGAGCATGGGAGAACTGTCCCCATTCCTCATCAGTCTTGTGGCAGCATGGGTGGGGGAATGAACTCCCATCCCCTGCCCATCAATGCCCAAGAGAGGTGGGAGAGCTGACTCTGTTGCCATGAGAACAGGAGAGCTGGCTCTGTTGCCATGAGAACAGGAGAGCTGACTCTGTTGCCATGAGAACAGGAGATCTGGCCCTGTTGCCATGAGAATAGGAGAGCTGGCCCTGTTGCCATGAGAACAGGAGAGCTGGGTCTGACCTCCAGCAGCTACAACACTGGAGAGAGCAGGCCCTGCACCTTGCCTGGGCAACACCTTGGAGCCAATCCCGTTAGTGCAGGTGTGGCTGAGCCAGCCTGGAAGCAGTGAGCAAGGCAGAGCTGTCATCCTCACCCGTCTTTCCTGTGCCGGCATAAGTGGGGCAGAGTTGCCCTCCTTCCCCATCTCTGCCTATCAGTGGCTGAGGCTGGCGTGAAAACTCATAGACGCCACAAGAGTAGGAGAGCTGTCCATGCCCCTCACCAGTTGCAACACTTGGGAGAGCAGCCCCTGCGCCTCATCTGAGCAACACAATAGAGCCAACCTTGTTGGCAGAAGAGTGGGTGAGCCGGCCCTGAAGCTGTACACAGAGAGAACTGTCCCCACTACTTGTCTGTCAGCTGGCAGTGTGTGAAGGTGAGAGATGCCCCCTTTACCCCTCACTCCTTGCCAACTGCAGTAGACGAAAGAGCAGACCCTCTCTATTACCAGCTGCCCTACTCAGGAAATGCTCCCTGCCCCTGCCTTGGCAGCACAGCCCAGTGGTTGGAGGGGAGGGTGACCCAGACCTGATGTTATGAGCAACGGAGAGCTGTCCCCATTACTCATCATACATGCGGTAGCATTAGCAGAAGAGAGATGTCCTCCCCTGCCTCCTGCCAATCAGTGCTTGAGACAGGTGGAGGAGCTGGCCCTGGAGTCATAAGAGTGACTGGCTGTCCCTACCCCTCACTAGCTGTATCACTCTGAAAAGTGGCCCTTGTAGCTCACCTGGGCAACACAGTAGGGCTGGCCCTGTTGGTGTAGGTGTGTGAGAACCTATCCTGAGAGTCTAGGTCATTGCTGAAAGAGGTGAATTAGCCTGGACAGTGCTGGAGAGCTCCCCCTGGTGGCATAGGCAGGGGAGAACTGGCTGGCAGACCATCCCTACACTTGTCCAAACTCAGAACCAGGGCTATGACTTGGTCCGCCCCAACTTCCACCCCATCTGTGATCTGCTGGAGCACATGAAGGGACCCAACTGGAAGACCCAAAGCTGCAGGATGTTCAAAAGACAGGGCAACAGCAGGTACCCAATAAGAGGCCCACTGAGGTCCCACCATTGATGGTGGAGTAGACATCAGAGGCCTCAAACCAGTCCAATGACTCTTTGCAAAGAACAGTTGAAACTAAAGATACGTGGACAAAGGAGGTTCCTGCATGACAGACCGTATCACACCGCAGCCTCCATGGTGAGATGTTTAACTTTTTCCCGTTTGTTTTCTTCCCTTTTTATCTTAAATTTTGTTTTATTTCAGGGTGGTGTGCACAGGCAGAGAGCAGATGCGCAGGGACTGGGAAATGATTGAGGCCAGGATACAGGACTCAAAGGAAGCACAGAATAATTAAAAAGAGAAAAAGACGGGGTTTCTTGGTTTGGCGCTGGCCGTCCTCATACCCATTCTGTAGTTCACAGCCTGACAACATGGGGACAGCCCTGGAGTCCATACAAAGGTAGGAGAGAATCGATGCCACAGAATTGTCTTCTGACCGCCATTCTTTTTTTAATATTAAGTTCCAGGGACTTAGTAGTGAAGAGCACCTGCTAATTTTCCGGCACCTACAGTGAGCAGTACTCACTTCCCTGTAACTCCAGCTCCAGAAGATCCAACCCCTGTACAGGCTTCTGTGGCCACACAACACATGTGTGCACATACTTTCACATAAATAATAAGCTAAAAAAAGAATACGGACCAAGCCGAGTATAGTGGCACACGCTTTTAATCCCAGCACTTGGGAGACAGAGGTGGGCAGATCTCTGTGAGTTTGAGGCCAGCCTGAGCTACATAATGCAGCCTTGCCTTGAAAAGAACAGCAACAAGTAGCATCAAGAAGGTAGGTAAGCACGCATCCGAGGGCCAGCTAAAGGACATCCTGGGCTATACCGAGGACCAGGTGGTCTCCTGCGACTTTAACAGTGATGCCCACTCTTCCACCTTTGATGCTGGGGCTAGCATTGCTCTCAATGACAACTTTGCTCATTTCCTGGTATGACAATGAATTCGGCTACAACAACAGGGTGGTGGACCTCATGGCCTACATGGCCTCCAAGGAGTAAGAAGCCTGCCTTAGACTATCCACCCCCAGTAAGGACACAAGCAAGAGAGAGGCCCTAACTGCTGAATGGTTCCTGTCCAACTCAACCCTCAACACTGAGCATCTCCCACAGTTTCCATCCCAGGCCCCCAGAATAACGGTAAGGACTTGGGGAGCCCTACTCTCTTGAATACCATTAATGAAGTTCACTGCACCCCAAAATAATGTAGCCTATGTTCATGCTTTCTAGATGCTGTGAAATTTATAGAACTCTGTATCAGCAATTAGTGAAGCAAACCAGGTAGTAAGTATTGAGGGACCACAGAACTGTATGTCAACTTTTTGGTAGGCTACCTTGTGGTAGAGCTTGCCTAGCATGTAGGACCCCAGGTCCAGTCCCCAGTACTGCAAAGAAAAAAAGTGGTGTATGTGTGAATTTACAGATTGGAATATAGGTTGCCCCAGCTCTATTGATCTTACTCTTTACACATGTGGAATATTTAGGATTCAGTGGCCTTTAAGGTGCGTCTGTGAATTTCACTCAGGAGGAGTAGGCTCTATTGCATCCTTCACAGAAGAAAGTCTACAGAGATGTGATGTGGGAAACCTTGAAGAACCTGTGGGTATGTTTCCTTCACTCCGATAATTGTATGAAAAGGGTTTTTTTTTATTGGGCTTTTGTTTGAAACAAGGTCTCATTCTATCACTGGCTGACCTAGAACTCATTATGTAGATCAAGCAGGCCTTAAACTTTCAGAAACCTGCCTGCCTCTGCCTCTGCCTCTGCCTCTGCCTCTGCCTCTGCCTCTGCCTCTGCCTCTGCCTCTGCCTCTGCCTCTGCCTCTGCCTCTGCCTCTGCCTCTGCCTCTGCCTCTGCCTCTGCCTCTGCCTCTGCCTCTGCCTCTGCCTCTGCCTCTGCCTCTGCCTCTGCCTCTGCCTGTCCAGTCTGGGAATACAGGCATGGGTCACCAAGCCCAATGACAGTGATTCTTGCTTGCCATCACTATTTTAACAGTTAGAATGTGAAAATTGAATGCATTGATAGAAACCAGGCCTTATAAGCTTTTGGACATAGAATCTAAAAAGATTTCTGCAATTTAGAACAGTTTATAATGGTTTTCTGGGTTTACATTTGAGGGAGTAAATTGGAAGACCAGGATGTTACAAATCAGTACAGAACCCAAAAGAAAAATGTAAGGTGATTTTACACACTAAAGACAGTAGAATCTTGCTGTGTATTATATTTTTAGTAGATTTTTTATAAAGTAGGCAACCAAAACAAACTCATATTTCTTTATATATTTATATATCTCCTTATATATTCTTACTGGAAAGAGAGAGAGAGAGAGAGAGATAGAGAGAGAGAGAGAGAGAGAGAGAGAGTGTGTGTGTGTGTGTGTGTGTGTGTGTGTGTGTGAAAGCCCATACATTAAAAATATTTTTTGTCATTGCACTTTTTGTTTGGTTTGGAGTCGTTACCATCATCATCATCATCATCATTATCATCATCATATTTATGAGTATTTTAAATGGTTTTTGAGGCAGGGCTTCTCTGTGCAGCTTTGTTGACCAGGCTGGCCTCAAAAGCACAGAGATGCACCTACCTCTGCCTTCCAAGTGCTGCTATTAAAGGTGTGGGCCACCATTTCCAAGCTTATGTTTATTTTCATGTGTGTCTGCCTGCTTGAATTTATGTGCACTCCACGGCCCCCAAAGGCCAGAAGAGGACATGAGATGCCCTAGAACCAAAGTTACAGGTAATTGTGAGCCACCAGGTGGCTTCTAGGAAACAGACCTAGAAGAGCAGTAAGTATTCTGAACCTCAGCTGCTTCTGGTCCTGGTTTCTTTTTTTTCTTTTTCTTTCTTTTTTTTTGAGATAAGGAGTCTGCTGTATAGCCCTAGCTGATCATAAACTCATAACAGCATTCCTGCCTCAGCTTTCCAAATGCAGGGATTACAGGCATATACTACCTTTTGTTTTTATTTTGAGACAAAGCTTTGTTTTGTAACAATAACATTTGTGATCCTCCTGCCTCAGCCTGTCAAGTACTATGATTAAGAGATATACACCACCAGGCAGGTGTTGGTGGCTCATGCCTTTAATCCCAGCACTCAGGAGGCAGAGGCAGGCCTCCCCCCAAAAAAGAATTTTGACACTGACTATTTTGAAACAACTTGGATACTACCATTATTGTCTGTTCCATTTCCTTAAAGGGCGTGTTACAATATGCCATTCTGTTTTAGGATAGTACGACCAACTTGATGATTTTGACACACTAACCATACACTGTCTTGTTATTTTTCTGTTGCTGTAAAGAACACCATGACCAAGTAGCTTATGAAAGAAGACATTTAATTGGGGGCTTGTTTACAGTTTCAGAGGCTTAGTCCATGATCATTATGACAGGGAGCATGGTGGTAGGTAGTCACGGTACTGGAAAAGAAGCTGAGAGCTCACTTCTGATCCACAAGTTACATGAAAAGAGGGAGACATGGAGCCTGGTGTGGACTTTTGAAACCTCGAAGCTCAGCACCAATTACACACCTTCTCCAACAAGGCCACACCTCCTAATTCTTCCCAAGCAGTTCTAC
This sequence comes from Mesocricetus auratus, assembly GCF_017639785.1. NCBI lineage: Eukaryota > Metazoa > Chordata > Mammalia > Rodentia > Cricetidae > Mesocricetus > Mesocricetus auratus. Next base: position 114,998 of record NW_024429222.1, read on the forward strand.
CAACTGGGTATCAGACATTCATATATATGGGCCCATGGGGATCCTTCTCACTCAAACCACCACATACCCCTTAAGTCTGGGGGGCATTTTCCTAACTGCTATCTGTTCATGTCGGTTGCTTGAGATGTCCCAGGAGAGATCCTTTTACCATGGGCTAGCCATCAATAAGCCCATTATCTCTGATCTCAAAGGTTTGATTTAAAAAGAGCTGGGACCAAAGAGACCTATCACAGTACAGAATTAAGGACAGTGCCTTGTGTCTAGGGAAAGAAATTCCCAGGAGGCCTACTGAGCTTGTAGCAGGTGGGGATGGGATTAGGTGTTTCCTGGGCTCTGGACTCAGGGCCAGGGTGTGTTACTTTGACTCTGGTCTCAGGGTCAGGCTGTGTTTCTTTGGCTGGCCTTTTTACCCTACACAGACTACCTTGGCTTGCTACCCTTCTAGACTCTAGAATCTTGAGTGAGACTTTGTCTTGTTTTACTGAATCAGAGTCTTACAACATAGACCAGAATAGCCTCGAATTTACACAGATCTGCCTGCCTCTGCTTCCCAAGTGCTACGATTAAATCATTTGCCACCACACCCTGCCACAGTGAAACTTTAAAAAGGCTTAGCAGCCAGACGGTGATGGTGCACACCTTTAATCCCAGTATTCCAAAGAAAGAAGAGGCAGGAGCATCTCTAAATTCAAGGCCAGCTTGGTCTACAGAGTGAGTTCTGAGATGGTCAGGACTACACAGAGAAACCCTGTCTCTAAAACAAAACAAAACAAAAAAGTTGTAGTGAACACATACCAATAATGCCAATATGAAGAAGAATGATGAGAGAGAATTGTTAGTTCAAGACTAGCCTGGAATAAACAGTGCATTCTGAGATAGCCTCAGCTAGATAACTTGAAAGTTCTTTGGAGAGAGGGGTTCTTGATTCTGTGGCTTAGCAGTATATGCCAGGAAGAATGGAGAGTCAGAAATGTATACTTCACATGATACAGCCAACTGTCTACAGTCAGGGGGCTTCTCTTCTTCTCCCTGCCAGGTCTTATCGCCGAGAGATATGGCATGGAAACTTGCTGTAGGTGCTCAATGTGCTCCAGGCATTCACTCACTCCATCTTGCACAGGTTTCTCCTGAGCGGAACAGCCACCATCTTCCTAAGACCAGATGGGTCTGCTTGCAAGGGATCATCACAGCTGCTCTGAGGACTGCTAGCATTCCTTCTCAGAAGGAAGGTCGGGAGGGTCACCAAACCCTCACTTTAGTATCCAGCCTCCCTTAGCCAGTTGCATCTAATTCTATCCTACCTGCATGTAGCCACGTGGTATTGAGGAGGGGCTTGAGAGAATAGGGGGAAAGGGTCCACTTCTTTGGCTGTAGGGAAGACATCGGCCTTGCTAGGAAGACTGTTTTTTGAGGCAAGGGTCACACTGTAGCTCCAGGGGTAAAGACTTTTTAATGAGGCTGCTTTGGGGGTCACCCATACTCCTTCAGTAACCAATAAGCCCACTGGTTCCTTTAGTGAAATATCAACCAGAGAAGATTACTCAGTCATGGCTTTAAGCCAATAAATAGTCCTCCAGTGTGTAGCCCGAGCCTTTCACAGGGTGAGCTTTTAAACATGAAAACTGCATCCTGGCTTGAAATACTTCAGCTAACAAGAACAGTTAGCCAGAAGCAGAACTACAAAAGCCCAAAACCAAGGTTAGTCATTTAGGGACTTTCCCAGAACTATGGACTTGGATGGGTTAGGTGGTGCTGTCTACATTCTGAGTTTTACACCCTGAAAGGTACTTCCATCATGGAGTCAGTTGTGCTGAGGTCTCAGAGCCTGATTTACAGTTCCTCAGGGTGGAACTTTGGTGAAATGGAACTTTGGTTTGTCATAGGAACCTATGAAGAGGGAGGAGACTCTGTTTATCCCATGTTAAGGGGTGTCAGCCTGATCTGACGGGTAAGTACACAGAGCCCACTGTGCCTCCTAGCAGATCTAGCCTATTCCTTCAAGGGGAGGCTTAGAAAAATGGAGGCATGTTCCATGTCAAGGCCCACAGCAGAACCCACAACGCTTCCTTCCACTTAACACTAGCATCAAACTGCCTGTGCTAGTGTTGGAAATATTATAAGGCCAGCCTGGCTCTACCAACCTGTGGCTCCCGGTCCACCCAGGGCCAGTGCCTGTTATCAGAAAGATAAGGAACAGCCCCTATGCAGACCTGTGTTCCGGTGGCTTTCCTAGACTTGAGAATTCTGCTCAAAAGCACAGCTAGCAACAGCATCCCACAAGCTCCTGCTCCCTAGTCCCTGTCCGGGTAGATCCCTGTCAAGCCCACTTTTGGGGGGGTGATTGCAAATTGCTGGGCTGCAAAGGGTCTTGGGATGCTTCACCTGCCAAAAGCTTATCAGGCAGTGGTCCTTAGCCTGTGGATCACGATTCCTTTGGGGGATTGCACAACCTTTCATAGGGGTTCGCATATCAGATATGTATATTAAGATTTGTTGGAGTATCCTACATTTAAGTTTGCATTTTATCGTGTCCAGATACTCTCTGAGCTCTGTTAATATGGAGGGCTCCCTTTGCAGCAGGCCTCCCTCCCTACCCTATTTGGATAGTGTCTCCAGGCCCTTACTTAGAAGCTGTCTTTGAGTTTGGATGCCTGACTTCTCTTCAGTGTGACCTTTGACACAGCTCCCTGCAAAAGCTCTCCCCCAGCCACCCATGTAACTAGGTGCTGTGTCACAGCTGTATGATGGGACCATGCTGCCAAATGCAAATGAGGAGGTGCCCCAGCTGCTGTCCCCATCCTATATATTCCTCTCACCCTGAAATACAGTTGTGCTGTCTCACTGAAGCTGACTCCCAGAAGGCTGTTTCTGTCAGACTCACAGACCACACAGAGCCCTGCCTGCTGCCTCTGCTCTCCTTGTCCTCTCTGATGCTGACCAATGGACCACAAGGAAAAGGTAGATCCCACAATGAGTAGCAAAATTACAGTTATGAAGTAGCAATGAGAATAATTTTGTGGTTGGGGCCACCACAACATGAGGAACTGTGTTAAAGGGCCACAGCGTTAGAGGTTGAAAGCCACTGCTTTTTTTTATTGTTGGTTGTTTGTTTGGTGAAGCAGGGTTTCTTTGTGTAGCCCTGACTGTCTTGGAACTTGCTGTGTAGCCCAGGCTGACTTCAAACTCAGAGATCGCCTGCCTCTGCCTCTCCCTCATGTGTGCTGAGATTAAAGGTGTGAATCTTACCCACCTAACTAAATATATTTATTCTGTAAGTTCTGTAGCTTGTATTCCTCCAGAGAACACTAATACAGTGATCCTACACAACCTCTCTCATGTTGGAATTACAGACATGAGCCACAACCCAAGGCTTTATTTTATTTGTGTATTTATTTCCTTACGTATTTGAGAGAGGCTCACTATGACCTAGAACTTGAACCCGTGCTTCAGTCTCCTAGGTATTGGATTACAAAGCAGATACATGTTCCCTACATGGGTCTACACTAGTCCTGTGCATGTAGGTCATGGTTGTTAGCTTGCTGTTTTGTGGAAACCTGAAAGTGGGAGTGATGGGGCATCTCTGACTCTTTCACCTGCCCTCGGGACCCTTTTCCTCCTATTGGGTTGCCTCACCCAGCCTTGAAATGAGGTTTGTGCCTGGTCCTATTGTGACTTGTTAACCATGTTCAGTGGATACTCCTGGGAGCCTCTTCTTTTCTAAAGGAAAATGGAAGAGGAGTGGATCTGGGGAGAAGGGTGAGGATGAGGGTAATAGCAGGAGTGGAGGGAGGGGAAACTTCAGTCAGGATATATTGAATACACAAAACAAAACAAAACAAAACTCTTTTTAATTAAAACGATGCTTTTTTAATGTTGTTTTCTTCCCTTTGATGTGTGGGTGTGTCAACATGAGTGGAAAGCAGGTGACCATGGACTACAAAGGCCAGGCTTTGGATCCCTCCCCGGCTGGTGTTACAGTTGGTGAGCCACCTGATGTGGGCGCTAGAAACTGACCTTGGATCCTCTGGAAGGACAGTTTATGCTTTTAATCAGAGCCATCTCTCCTACCCCCCAACATCTACTTAAAGGACACCAGAGTGCACTCAATTGCCAGAGAGATCTAGGCTGTGCCTCAGAGGGATTGGCTAGGGGCTGCACAAGTTGAAAAGAGACAGAATCTCATGGGGGAGGAGTGATGGCTCCTCCTACCAGTGAGGAGCCTAAGGCTGGGACCTGCTTCTGTCCCATCACCTCTCCAGAACCTCCCAGGTTCCCTGCCTTGATCTGACCCCAAGGCCGGGGTACAAAGACCCAGGGTGCAGCTGGTTTTCGGGTGCCTTGTTCCTGCACGGGCCTATCATCTGCTTGTTGAGACAGCAGTTGAGGGCCTGTGTGGACAAAGGATCCAAGTGGAAGGAGAGGGAGGGAGCCAGAGTGAGATGCGGAGGGAACATGCTGGTGTGGCAATTCCAGTGGGGAGGAAACTTCTAGACAGGGCCTGGAGTCAGGGCTGAGCTAGGGTCTGCTTACATCCCCAGATCCCACACTCTATGTCCCCTCCTCAAAAATAATGCAGTCACAGGTGACCTGAGTCTCAGCAGTAGCCTTTTAATGATTTTTTTGCTTTTTGTTTTGTTTTTTCATTTTTATTTTAATTTTAAATAGATTGTTTTACATGTCAATCCCTGTTCCCTCTCCCTCCCCCACACACCTTTCCCCCCACCCTCCCACCCTATTGCCAAATCCATCCACATAGGGGATATCCAGAATCTGTCATTTCACTCTGGGTAGGGTCCAGGCACTCCCCTAAGAGTCCAGGCTGAGAGAGCATCCCTCTTTGTGCTATAGGCACACGATGACTGTTTGTATTCCAGGGATAGACACTGATCCACAGCTCAGGGCCCCATAGGTTGCCCAGGCCTTCTCACTGACACTCACATTTGGGGGGTCCAGATCAGTCCCATGCTGGCCTCCCCACTGTCGGTCTGGGATCCAAGAGCTCTCCCCTGTTCAGATCAGCTGTCTCTGCTGGGTTTGCCATCCCATTCTTTGCCAATTTGCTCATCACTCATCTCTCTCTGTCACTGGGTTCCTTGGGTTCAGTTCAGTGATTAATTGTGTGTTTGCCTCTGCTTCCATTAGTCACAGGATGTAGGCTCCCGGATGGTTATAGACATCAAGTTTATTATCAGGAATGGGCATTCAAGGTGGTCTCTCCACTATTGCTTAGCTTGCCAATTGGTGTTATCCCTTTAGATCACTCGAGGTCACTCTGGTGCCTGATCTGTCTTCTATCCTATGATTCCCTCTTCCCCCTATTCTACCCCTACCCACTCAACTTCCTGTTCCCCCATGACCAACTCTCTTCCTCTTCACCCCCTCTCTTCTTCCCAGCTCCCACTCCCTCCCCACCCCTCGATGTGTTCCCCATCCATTCAGAGGATCTTGTCTCAATCCTCTTCTCTTGGGTACTATGCATATATACATATATTTTAGGTTCTTTCCTGTTTCCCAGACTCTCTATCAGTGGAAGTGCAGACTGGCACTATCCTGATCCATGTCTAAAATCCATATATTAGTGAGTACATACCATGTTTGTCTTTTTGCGACTGGGTTACCTCACTCAGGATGGTTTCTTCCAGTGCTATCCATTTACCTGCGAATTTCAAGATTCCATTGTTTTTTTTCTGCTGAGTAATACTCCATTCTGTAAATGTACCATATTTTCTCTATCCACTCTTCAGTTGAGGGGCATCTAGGTTGCTTCCAGGTTCTGGCTATTACAAATAATACTGCTATGAACATAGTGGAGCAGATGCCCTTGTTGTATGAATTTGCCTCATTTGGATATATGCCTAAGAGTGGAATTGCTGGGTCTAGTGGTAGATTAATTCCCATTTTCCTGAGGAATCTCCATACTGATTTTCCAAAGAGGCTGTATGAGTCGGCACTCCCACCAGCAGTGGAGGAGTGTTCCCCTCTCTCCACATCCTCTCCTGCATAAATTGTCTTCGGTGTTTTTTATTTTAGCCATTCTGACAGGAGTAAGATGGTATCTCAGAGTTGTTTTGATTTGCATTTCCCGGATGGCTAAGGATGTTGAGCACTTTCTTAAGTGTCTCTTGGCCATTTTAGCCTCCTCTATTGACAATTCTCTCTTTAGGTCTGTACCCCACCTTTTAATTGGATCCTTTGGTGTTTTGGAGACTTGTTTCTTGAGTTCTTTGTAAATTTTGGATATTAGCCCTCTGTCAGATGTAGGGTTAGTGAATATCTTTTCCCATTCTGTGGCCTGCCTTTTTTTCTTTTTGACTGTGTCCTTTGCCTTACAGAAGCTTTTTAGTTTCAGAAGGTCCCATTTGTTAATTGTCGATCTCAGTGCCTGTGACACTGGTGTTATGTTCAAGAAGTTGTCTCCTGTACCAACTCGTTGAAGAGTATCTCCCACTTTCTCTTCTAAAAGTTTCAGTGTGGCTGGATTTATGTTGAGATCTTTAATCCATTTGGACTTAAGTTTTGTACAAGGCGATAAACATGGGTCTATCTGCAGTCTTCTGCATACCAGTACCCAGTTATGCCAGCACCATTTGTTGAAGATGCTTTCTTTTTTCCATTGTACAGTTTTAGCTTCTTTGTCAAAAATCGAGTGTTCATAGGTGTGTGGGTTAAAATTAGGGCTTTCGATTCGGTTCCATTGGTCTACCTGCCTATTTTTGTGCCAATACCAAGCTGTTTTCAAGACTATAGCTCTATAATAGAGCTTGAAGTCAGGTATGGTTATGCCTCCTGAAGTTCCTTTATTGTATAGGGTTGTTTTGGCTATCCTGGGCCTTTTGTTTTTCCATATAAAGTTGATTAATGTTCTTTCTAGGTCCGTGGAGAATTGTGATGGAATTTTGATAAGGATTGCATTGAATCTGTAGACTGCTTTTGGCAAGATTGCCATTTTTATTATGTTGATCCTACCAATCCAAGAGCATGGGAGATCTTTCCATTTTCTGGTATCTTCTTTGATTTCTTTCTTTAAAGACACAAAGTTCTTGATATATAGGTCTTTCACTTCCTTGGTTAACATTATCCCCAGATATTTGATGCTGTTTTTGGCTATTGTAAAGGGTGATGTTTCTCTGATTTCTTTCTCAGTCACTTCATCATCTGTATATAATTGGGCCACTGATTTTTTTGAGTTTATCTTGTATCCTGCCACATTGCTGAAGGTGTTTATCAGCTCTAGGAGTAACCTTGCGGAGTTTTTTGGGTCACTTATGTAAACTATCATATCTGCAAATAGTGAAACCTTGACTTCTTCTTTTCCTATATGTATCCCCTTTATATCCTTTTGTTGTCTTATTGCTGTAGCTAGAACTTCAAGTACAATATTGAAGAGATATTGTGAGAGTGGACAGCCTTGTCTTGTTCCTGATTATAGAGGAATTGCTTTGAGTTTCTCTCCATTTAGTTTGATGTTAGCTGTTGGTTTACTGTATATTGCTTTTATTATATTCAGGTACGTTCCTGTTATCCCTGATCTCTCTAGGACCTTTATCATGAAGGGGTGCTGGATTTTGTCAAAGGCTTTTTCAGCATCTAGTGAGATGATCATGTGGTTTTTCTTTCGCAGTTTGTTATTATGGTGGATTACATTGATAGATTGCCTAATGTTGAACCATCCCTGCGTTCCTGGGATGAAGCCTACTTGATCATGGTGGATGATTTTTCTGATGTGTTCTTCAATCCGGGTTGCGAGCATTTTATTGAGTATTTCTGCATCGATGTTCATGAGGGAAATTGGTCTATAGTTCTCTTTCTTAGTTGTGTCTTTGTGTGGCTTGGGCATCAAGGTAATTGTAGCCCCGTAGAAAGAGTTTGGCAGTGAGCCTCCTGCTTCTATTGTGTGGAATACTTTGAGGAGTATTGGAATTAGCTCTTCTTTGAATTTCTGGTAGAATTCTGCACTGAAGCCATGTGGGCCGGGCTTTTTTGTTTGGGAGACTTTTGATGACTGCTTCTATTTCATTAGGGGTTACAGGTCTGTTTAGATTGTTTATCTGTTCTTGATTTAGTTTTCGCAAGTGATATCTATCCAGGAAATTGTCCATTTCCTTTAAATTTTCAAATTTTGTGGAGTACAGATTTTCAAAGTATGCCCTGATGATTCTGTGGATTTCCTCAGAGTCTGTTGTTATGTCCCCTATTTCATCCCTGATTTTGTTAATTAGCATGCTCTCTCGTTGTCTTTTGGTTAGTTTGATCAGTCCCATGCTGGATTTCCAGGCTGATGCCTGGGATTCAAGAGTTAACCTTTGTCTGGTCAGCTGTTTCTGGGGGTTCAACCAGCCCAGTCTTAATCCTTTTAATCATCAGTCCTCCCTCTCTGATACTGGCTTTCTTGAGTTCAGCTCAGTACTTAACCAGCCAGTAAATGAAGTTTCTGTTTCCCAGACTCTCTGGCAATAGGATTGTATGCTGGCACTCCCCAAATCTATGTCTAAAATCCATATATGAGAGAGTACATGCCATGTTTCTCTTTTTGTGACTGGGTTACCTCACTCAGGAAGGTTTCTTCTAGTGTCATCCATTTGCCTGCGAATCTCATGATTCCATTATTTTTTCTGCTGAATAGTACTCCATTGTGTAGATGTACCACATTTTCTCTATCCATTCTTCGGGTGAGGGACATCTAGGTTGCTTCCAAGTTCTGGCTATTACAAATAAAGCTGCTATGAACATAGTGGAACAGACATCTTTGTTATATGAATGGGCATCTTTTGGATATATGCCTAAGAGTGCAGTTGCTGGGTCTTGTGGTAGGTTTATTCCCATTTTTCTGAGGAATCTCCATACTGCTTTCCAAAGTGGCTGAACCAGTTGGCACTCCCAGCAGCAATGGAGGAGTGTCCCCCTTTCACCACATCTTCTCCAGCATAAATTGTCATTGGTGTTTTTGATTTTAGCCATTCTGACAGAAGTGAGATGGTATCTCAGAGTTGCTTTGATTTGCATTTCCCGGATGGCTAAGGATGTTGAGCACTTTCTCAAGTGCCTCTCAGCCATTTTAGACTCCTCTATTGAAAACTCTCTATTTAGTTCTGCAGCCCACTTCTTAATTGGGTCCTTTGCTGTTTTAGAGACTTGCTTCTTGAGTTCTTTGTAAATTTTGGAGATCAACCCTCTGTCAGATGTGGGATTAGTGAATATTTTTCCCATTCTGTGGGCTGCCTTTTTGTCTTGCTGACTGTGTCCTTTGCCTTACAGAAGCTTCTCAGTTTCAGTAGGTCCCATTTATTAATTGTTGATCTCACTGTCTGTGCTACTGGTGTTATGTTCAGGAAGCTGTCTCCTGTACCAATTCGTTCAAGGGTACCACCCTCATTCTCTTCTAAGAGGTTCAGTGTGGCTGGATTTATGTTGAGGTCTTTGATCCATTTGGACTTAAGTTTTGTGCATGGCGATAAACATGGATCGATCCGCATTCTTCTACATGCCAGTCTCCAATTATGCCAGCACAATTTGTTGAAGATGCTTTCTTTATTCCATTGTATATTTTTAGCTTCTTTGTCAAAGATCAGATGTTCGTACGTGTGTGGGTTAATACCCGAATTTTCAATTTGATTCCATTGGTCTGCCTGTCTATTTTTGTGCCAATACCAAGCTGTTTTCAGGACTATAGCTCTATAATAGAGCTTGAGGTCAGGGATGGTGATGCCTCCGGACGTTGCCTTGTTGAACAGGGTTGTTTTGGCTATCCTGGGTCTTTTGTTTTTCCATACAAAATTGATTATTGTTCTTTCAAGGTCTGTGAAGAATTGTGCTGGGATTTTAATGGGGATAGCATTGAATCTGTAGATTGCTTTTGGCAGGATTGCCATTTTTACTACATTGATCCTACCTATCCAAGAGCATGGGAGATCTTTCCATTTTCTGAGGGCTTCTTTAATTTCTTTCTTTAAAGATTCAAAGTTCTTACGATACAGGTCTTTCACTTGTTTGGTTAGCATTACCCCAAGGTATTTTATGTTGTTCGTGGAAATTGTAAAGGGTGATGTTTCTCTCATTTCTCTTTCAGCCCTTTTATCATCTGTATATAGTAGGGCTACTGATTTTCTTGAGTTGATCTTGTAACCTGCCACTTTGCTGAAGGTGTTAATCAGCTGTAAGAGTTCCCTGGTAGAGTTCTTTGGGTCATTCCTGTAAACTATCATATCGTCTGCAAACAGTGAAAGTTTGACTTCTTCCTTCCCAATTTGTATCCCCTTGATCCCCCTTTGTTGTCGTATGGCTATAGCTAGAACTTCAAGTACCATGTTGAAAAGGTATGGAGAGAGTGGACAGCCTTGTTTTGTTCCTGATTTTAGAGGAATTGCGTTGAGTTTCTGTCCATTTAGTTTGATGTTGGCTGTTGGTTTACTGTATATGGCTTTTATTATGTTTAAGTATGTCCCTGTTATCCCAGATCTCTCCAAGACCTTTATCATGAAGGGGTGTTGGATTTTGTCAAAGGCTTTTTCAGCATCTAGTGAGATGATCATGTGATTTTTGTTTTTCAGCTTGTTTATATGGTGGATTACGTTGATGGATTTTCGTATGTTGAACCATCCCTGCATCCCTGGGATGAAACCTACTTGATCGTGGTGAATGATTGTTTTGATGTGTTCTTGGATCCGATTTGCCAGTATTTTATTGAGTATTTTTGCATCAATGTTCATGAGGGATATTGGTCTGAAGTTCTCTTTCTTGGTTGTATCTTTGTGTGGCTTGGGGATCAAGGTTATTGAAGCCTCATAGAAAGAGTTTGGCAAAGACCCTTCTGCTTCTATTGTGTGGAACACTTTGAGAAGAATTGGTATAAGCTGTTCTTTGAATTTGTGGTAGAATTCTGCACTGAGGCCATCTGGACCTGGACTTTTTTTGGTTGGGAGACTTTTGATGACAGCTTCTATTTCCATAGGGGTTATAGGTCTATTTAAATTGCTTATCTGTTCTTGATTTAGTTTTGGCAAATGATAGCTGTCCAGGAAGTCATCCATTTCCTTTAAATTTTCGAATTTTGTGGAGTACAGCTTTTTCAAAGTATGACCTAATGATTCTCTGGATTTCCTCAGAGTCTGTTGTTATGTCCCCCTTTTCATTTCTGATTTTGTTAATTTGCGGGTTCACTCTCTGCTGTTTGGTAAGTTTGGACAAAGGTTTGTCTATCTTGTTGATTTTCTCAAAGAACCAACTCTTCGTTGCATTGATTCTTTGTATTGTTTTCCTGGTTTCTACTTTGTTGATTTCAGCCCTCAATTTGATTATTTCCTGGCGTCTACTCCTCCTGGGGGAGTTTGCTTCTTTGTGTTCTAGAGCTTTTAGCTGTGATGTTAATTCTCTGGTATAACTGTTTTCCTGTTTCTTCATGTGAGCACTTAGTGCTATGAACTTCCCCCGTAGCACTGCTTTCAAAGTGTCCCATAGGTTTGGGTATGTTGTGTCTTCATTTTCATTGAATTCGAGGAAGTCTTTAATTTCTTTTTTTATTTCCTCTTTGACCCAGGGATGGTGCAGTTGAGCATTATTCAATTTCCATGAGTTTGTAGGTTTTCTGCAATTTGTGTTGTTGTTGAATTCTAATTTTAAGGCATGGTGGTCTGATAAGATGCATGGAGTTATTCCAATTTTTTTGTAGCTGCTGAGGTTTGATATGTTGCCAAGTATGTGGTCGATTTTTGAGAAGGTTCCATGTGGTGGTGAGAAGAAGGTATATTCTTTTTTATGTGGATGAAATGTTCTATAGATATCTGTTAATCCCAGTTGGGTCATTACTTCTATTAGACCCTTTGCTTCTTTGTTGAGTTTCTGTCTGATATTCTTGTCTAGTGGTGAGAGTGGTGTGTTGAAATCTCCCACTATAACTGTGTGGGGCTTTAGATGAGATTTAAGTTCTAATAATGTTTCTTTAACGAATGTGGATGCCTTTGTATTGGGGGCATAGATGTTCAGGATAGACACTTCATCTTGGTGGGTTTCACCTGTGATGAGTATGTAATGACCTCCTTCATCTCTTTTGATTGATTTTATTTTAAAGTCTAGTTTGTTAGATATTAGGATTGCTACCCCTGCTTGTTTCTTGGGTCCATTTGATTGAAAAATTTTTCCCAACCTTTAACTCTCAAGTAATGTCTGTCTTTGAGGGTGAGGTGTGTTTCTTGTATGCAGCAGAAGGAAGGGTTCTGTCTTCGAATCCATTCTGCTAGTCTGTGTCTTTTTATGGGTGAGTTAAGGCTGTTAATATTGAGGGATATTAATGACCATTGATTGCTCATCCTTCTTCGATTTGCGATGGTTGTTGGTGGTGGAATTATGGGTGGAATTTCACCCCTTTGTTCTTTTGGCTGTTGGTAGAGAGGGATTCTCTAATGCTTATGTTTTTCCGGTTGTAGTTAGCTTCCTTGTGTTGGAGTTTTCCTTCCAAAATTTTCTGTAGGGCTGGGTTAGTGGACACATATTGGTTGAATCTAGTTTTGTCATGGAATATCTTGTTTTCTCCGTCTATAGTGATTGAGAGCTTTGCCGGGTATAGTAGTCTGGGCTGGCACCCATGGTCTCTTAGTGTAGGTAGAATATCTATCCAGGACCTTCTGGCTTTCAGAGTTTCCATGGAGAAATCAGGTGTAATTCTGATAGGTCTGCCTTTATATGGTACTTGACCTTTTTCCTTAGCTGCTCTTAATATTCTTTCTTTATTCTGTATGTTTGGGGTCTTGATTATTATGTGGCGAGGGATTTTTTTGTGGTCCACTCTATTTGGTGTTCTGTAGGCTTCTTGTACCTTCATTGGCATGTCTTTCTTAAGGTTTGGAAAGTTTTCTTCTATGATTTTGTTGAATATGCCTTCTGCCCCTTTGAGGTGGATTTCTTCTCCTTCTTCTATACCTATTATTCTTAGGTTTGGTCTTTTCATGGTGTCCCATAATTCCTGGATATTTTGTGTTAAGGATTTGTTGGATTTAAGGTTTTCTTTGGTTGATAAATCCATTTCTCCTAATGTATCTTCAACACTTGAGATTCTCTCTTCCATCTCTTCTATTCTGTTGGTAATGCTTGTATTGGTAGTGCCTGACTGTTTGTCCAGCTTTTCTATTTTCTGCCTTTCTTCAGATTGTGTTTTTTTAGTGACTCTATTTCAGTTTTCAACCCTTGCAGCGTTTGCATTGCTTCTTGCAATTTTCTGTTTATCTGTTCGTCCGTTTGTTGCCTTTTATGAATTTTTTGGTTTGTTCTTTCTTCCATTTCTTGCATTTTTTGGTTTGCTTTTTGTTCCATTTCATGGATTTTGTGCTTTGTTTCTTCTTCCATTTCCTGCCTTTTTTGGTTTGTTTCTTCCTCCATTTTTTTCATTTTTTGCTTTGTTTTTTCTACTATTTCTTGCATTTTTTGCTTTGTTTCTTCTTCCATTTCCTGCCTTATTTGGTATGTTTCTTCTTCTAATTCTTGCATTTTTTGCTTTGCTTTTTCTTCCATTTCTTGCATTTTTTGCTTCATTTCTTCTTCCATTTCGTGCCTTTTTTGGTTTGTTTTTTCTTCCAATTCTTGCATTTTTTGGTTTGTTTTTTCTTCCATTTCTTGCATTTTTTGTTTTGTTTTTTCTTCCATTTCTTTGAGGGATTTTCCAATATCCTCTTTTAGGGCCTCTATCATTCTCATGAAAGTGCTTTTAAGGTCGTTCTCTTCTGCTTCCTTCGCGTTGGAATATTGGGGTCTTGCTGGTGTGGAGTCTCTAGAATCTGGCGGTGTCATATTTGTTTTTCTGTTGCTGACTGTGTTTTTGTATTGTCTCTTTCCCATCTCTTCTTCTAATGGGTGCAGAAAGAGCCCCTTCCTGGTCTGGGGACCAGAGTTCCCTTTTGGTGGGTGCTAGTAAGTCCAGTAATCTGGTGGTTCTTCTATGCCTTATCCAAATGCTGGTCCGTGGGTAGAGAAGAAGAACAGGAATCTGGGGCGCTTAGCCTCCTACCTGGTCCCCTGGACCCTATGCTGGGTCCTGTTGTACCTGATCAGGAACTGCTACTCCCCTGGTCTCCCTGGCTCCTGTAGTTTCCTGGTCTCTTTGGTGGGAGAGAAGATCTGGAGTCTGGGGTGCTTGGCTCCCGCCGGGATTGGGAGCTCTGTGCAGTTCCCAGGCGATCTGCAGGCTCTGGAACACAGGCCGGGAAGCTGGCCTGTTTACCTGATGCTCCCGCCGGGATTGGGAGCTCTGTGCAGTTCCCAGGCGATCTGCAGGCTCTGGAACACAGGCCGGGAAGCTGGCCTGCTTACCTGATGATGCCAGAGGGACAGCTACTTCCCTGTGCCGAAGGTATATTCTTTTTTATGTGGATGAAATGTTCTATAGATATCTGTTAATCCCAGTTGGGTCATTACTTCTATTAGACCTTTGGCTTCTTTGTTGAGTTTCTGTTTGCTATTCCTGTCTAGTGGTGAGAGTGGTGTGTTGAAATCTCCCACTATAACTGTGTGGGGCTTTAGATGAGATTTAAGTTCTTATAATGTTTCTTTAACGAATGTGGATGCCTTTGTATTGGGGGCATAGATGTTCAGGATAGACACTTCATCTTGGTGGGTTTCACCTGTGATGAGTATGTAATGACCTCCTTCATCTCTTTTGATTGATTTTATTTTAAAGTCTAATTTGTTAGATATTAGGATTGCTACCCCTGCTTGTTTCTTGGGTCCATTTGATTGAAAAATTTTTCCCAACCTTTAACTCTCAGGTAATGTCTGTCTTTAAGGGTGAGGTGTGTTTCTTGTATGCAGCAGAAGGAAGGGTTCTATCTTCGAATCCAATCTGCCAGTTTGTGTCTTTTTATGGGTGAGTTAAGGCCATTAACATTGAGGGATATTAATGACCAATGATTGCTCATCCTTCTTCGATTTGCGATGGTTGTTGGTGGTGGAATTATGTGTGGAATTTCACCCCTTTGTTTTTTTTGGCTGTTGGTAGAGAGGGATTCTCTAATGCTTATGTTTTCCGGTTGTAGTTAGCTTCCTTGTGTTGGAGTTTTCCTTCCAAAATTTTCTGTAGGGCTGGGTTAGTGGACAAATATTGCTTGAATCTAGTTTTGTCATGGAATATCTTGTTTTCTCCGTCTATAGTGATTGAGAGCTTTGCCGGGTATATTAGTCTGGGCTGGCATCCATGGTCTCTTAGTGCAGGTAGAATATCTATCCAGGACCTTCTGGCTTTCAGAGTTTCCATGGAGAAATCAGGTGTAATTCTGATAGGTCTGCCTTTATATGTTACTTGACCTTTTTCCTTAGTTGCTCTTAATATTCTTTCTTTATTCTGTATGTTTGGGGTCTTGATTAATATGTGGCGAGGGGATTTTTTTTGTGGTCCACTCTATTTGGTGTTCTGTAGGCTTCTTGTACCTTCATTGGCATGTCTTTCTTAAGGTTGGGGAAGTTTTCTTCTATGATTTTGTTGAATATGCCTTCTGCCCCTTTGAGGTGGATTTCTTCTCCTTCTTCTATACCTATTATTCTTAGGTTTGGTCTTTTCATGGTGTCCCATAATTCCTGGATGTTTTGTGTTAAGGATTTGTTGGATTTAAGGTTTTCTTTGGTTGATAAATCCATTTCTCCTAGCGTATCTTCAACACTTGAGATTCTCTCTTCCATCTCTTCTATTCTGTTGGTAATGCTTGTATTGGTAGTGCCTGACTGTTTGTCTAGCTCTTCTATTTTCTACCTTTCTTCAGATTGTGTTTTTTAATGACTCTATTTCAGTTTTCAACCCTTGCAGTGTTTGCATTGCTTGTTGCAATTTTCTGTTTATCTGTTCGTCCGTTTGTTGCCTTTCATGATTTTTTTGGTTTGTTCTTTCTTCCATTTCTTGCATTTTTTGGTTTGCTTTTTGTTCCATTTCTCGCATTTTGTGCTTTGTTTCTTCTTCCATTTCCTGCCTTTTTTTGGTTTGTTTCTTCTTCCATTTTTTTCATTTTTTGCTTTGTTTTTTCTACCATTTCTTGCATTTTTTGCTTTGTTTCTTCTTCCATTTCCTGCCTTTTTTGGTATGATTCTTCTTCCAATTCTTGCATTTTTTGCTTTGTTTTTTCTTCCATTTCTTGCATTTTTTGCTTCATTTCTTCTTCCATTTCCTGCCTTTTTTGGTTTGTTTTTTCTTCCAATTCTTGCATTTTTTGGTTTGTTTTTTCTTCCATTTCTTGCATTTTTTGGTTTGTTTTTTCTTCCATTTCTTTGAGGGATTTTCCTATATCCTCTTTTAGGGCCTCTATCATTCTCATGAAAGTGCTTTTAAGGTCGTTCTCTTCTGCTTTGTCCGCATTGGAATGTTGGGGTCTTGCTGGTGTGGAGTCTCTAGAATATGGCGGTGTCATATTTGCTTTTCGGTTGCTGACTGTGTTTTTGTATTGTCTCTTTCCCATCTCTTCTTCTAATGGGTGCAGAAAGAGCCCCTTACTGGTCTGGGGACCAGTGTTCCCTTTTGGTGGGTGCTAGCAAGTCCAATAATATGGTGGTTCTTCTATTCCTTGTCCGAATGCTGGTCCTGGACTCCCTGGGTCCTCTTGTTTCCTGGTCTCGTTGGTGGGAGAGAAGACTTGGGGTCTGGGTGTTTGGCTCCCGCCAGGATTGGGAGCTCTGTGCAGTTCCCAGGCGATCTGCAGGCACTGGAGCACAGGCCGGGAAGCCGGCCTGTTTACCTGATACTGCCCGAGGAACAGCTGCTTCCCTGTACTCCCAGCCTCCTCTCCTTTCCTGGTCTCGTTGGTGGGAGCGAAGATCTGGAGTCTGGGGTGCTTGGCTCCCGCCGGGATTGGGAGCTCTGTGCAGGTCCCAGGCGATCTGCAGGCACTGGAGCACAGGCCGGGAAGCAGGCCTGTTTACCTGATGCTGCCCGAGGAACAGCTGCTTCCCTGGACTCCCAGCCTCCTCTCCTTTCCTGGTCTCGTTGGTGGGAGCGAAGATCTGGAGTCTGGGGTGCTTGGCTCCCGCCGGGATTGGGAGCTCTGTGCAGGTCCCAGGCGATCTGCAGGCACTGGAGCACAGGCCGGGAAGCAGGCCTGTTTACCTGATGCTGCCCGAGGAACAGCTGCTTCCCTGGACTCCCAGCCTCCTCTCCTTTCCTGGTCTCGTTGGTGGGAGCGAAGATCTGGAGTCTGGGGTGCTTGGCTCCCGCCGGGATTGGGAGCTCTGTGCAGGTCCCAGGCGATCTGCAGGCACTGGAGCACAGGCCGGCTTGTTTACCTGATGCTGCCCGAGGAACAGCTGCTTCCCTGGACTCCCAGCCTCCTCTCCTTTCCTGGTCTCGGTGGGAGCGAAGATCTGGAGTCTGGGGTGCTTGGCTCCCGCCGGGATTGGGAGCTCTGTGCAGGTCCCAGGCGATCTGCAGGCACTGGAGCACAGGCCGGCCTGTTTACCTGATGCTGCCCGAGGAACAGCTGCTTCCCTGGACTCCCAGCCTCCTCTCCTTTCCTGATCTCGTTGGTGGGAGCGAAGATCTGGAGTCTGGGGTGCTTGGCTCCCGCCGGGATTGGGAGCTCTGTGCAGGTCCCAAGCGATCTGCAGGCACTGGAGCACAGGCCGGGAAGCCGGCCTGTTTACCTGATGCTGCCCGAGGAACAGCTGCTTCCCTCGAATGCAAAGTTTTGATCATACCCAATCTCCATATTTCTATTTCTATTCTTCCTCACCCCCTTATATTACAAGAAATAGCAAAACTTCTGTTTGGCAATGCCATGCATATACGTCATGCATTCTGTTCACTCTCAACTCTCTATCAGTTATGCTCCTCCTATGCTCACCTATCCCTTCCCACCTTCAGGTGGCCATGTATTACCTCACTGCCATGCCTTTTAGTTTGGGATTTGTTTTACTTTGTTACACACTGAGCTTAACCAGGACCACTCAAGTGGACATGGATGAGAAGCTACTTGTCTGAGCATGAGTAACTCTCCAGTGGTCACATCACTGAAAACAATGACCCCTGTCTAGCTCCCTTCAATTAACTACCGTACTTAGTTCCCTGTGTACCTTGTTCAAGGTATGCATATGTGTCCACAGCCTCCAGATGGTGTAGACCTTATTCAGGCAGCCATAGCAGCTTTGAGTTCATAGTTGCATAGTTATGTCTTGCACATAATATAACATTTCATGCCCTTCTCCTAATTGTACAGGCTCAAACATTCTTTATCCTTTCTTGCTTTATCTCCTCTGACTCTTGGAATGGGTAGTATGGGTGTCCTATTGAAGAAAGGGCACAGCCATCACATGTCCTCAGCACCTTGAACTTCCATGGGTGTGCTATAATCATTAATTCCTGCATATAGAACCTTCTTTGATTCCATCTAAGAAGTTAACAATTCTACAGTAACTACAAGAATATTTAAGAGTCTGCTTAACAACATACCCTTATAACAAATGTCACAGATTCATTCCCAGAACCATGAACTTCCTAGCCAGGAAACTTGACCAAGTCTGCAGTACGAAGAATGGACACCATATGAAGAGGACTTTGTATACAATAAGAAACTAGTCAGTTATCTTCACAACAGTCATATCTCTATTGTACCAATAATCGTATTTTCCCTAGAAAGTCAGTGTTAGAGTTGACAAGGCAAAAAGTTAGAAAAGAATGAAGAAAAATCACAGTGTCATCATGATTGAAGGAACGGATTTTTGACAAAACTTTACATTTCTTCATCATTAAAGCCATTGAGAGAGAGGCAAAGGTTAGATGGAACATTTCTCATCATAAGTAGGCTACATATAACAAATATGTAGGCAACATCATGCTAAACAGCAAAATTAACAGGATACCCACCAATATCAGGAACAGGTCAGGGATGGTGACTATCTACATTTCATTCAATGTAGTCCTTTACATCTTCTATGAAAAGAAGACAAAGCTTCTGTTTTCAGATGATATGTTCTATGAATAAGAGACCTTGAAGACTCCCCTCAAATTAATATAGTTGTACAGGTAGCTTTCACATATACATATGAGAAACACAGTGAGTATATTTGAGGGAAGTAATTTAATTCATAATATTCATAAAACATAAAGCATTGGTAATGTTTAACCAACAAAAATAATCTTAAAGAAAAATCATAAGACCTTGAAGAAAGAATTTGAGGTGTGTCATGTACGTGTGTGTGTGTATGTGTGTGTGTGTGTGTGTGTGTGTATTGTATGTGCATGGGTATACAATGAAGTGCGTGCCTTTGTACATGAACATAAACCACAGGAGAACATTGGCTATCCTGATTTACCATTCTTTTTCTTATTTCATGGAAATAGGTTTTCACACTGAATCTGAAACTAATTTCCTGGCCAGAAAGTCCATAATTTACCCTTCTGTATCCCCACAGGGTTGAGGTCACAGACATGCATCCAGCCACAGGTGTCATTTTTACTCCATACAGTGGGTTTGAATTAAGGTCCTCAAACTTCATCAAGCATTTTCCCGGTTGAGACACTTTTCTGATCATTATGATAGTGTAATAATTTATCTTTTTGTTATAATCATATGTGGTTATGTTTTGAACCTTGGCTGGTTTATATGTTATCCATATTTATAATATTTAGGATAAAGAGTTTCATTGTTTTATAACATGTCAAAATAAGCAATCTGATCTTTCTATACCAGAAAGATTATTCAAGAGAAAGCTGTGAATAACAGTTCTGACTGGTTTGCTAGTATATATCACTGACCTCTTTAATGGTCAGCCACTTACAAGATGCTAGAATGAGGCAGAAAGAAAAGAAACAACAATGTGCTAATAGAAAAAAACAGCAGAAGAAACAAAATTTATAAAAGGCCACATCTACAAAACTTCTGCATCTAAGGCTCAGGGATCATTTTGGAAGAGAGTTGGGGAGATGATAAAATCTGGAGGATCAAGGAGGCTGCTGTGAAACTGACTCCTAGGAATGTCAGCAACCACATCCATAAAGTATCACCTACATGATTGTCTAAACATAAGCTGAACAAGGACAACAGCAACATATATACTAAAGTGGACAGGAGGGTGTGGCATGGGGGGAAGGCACTCAACCCTGCAAAGAGCTACAGACAGCTAAGAAATGATATGAGTAGAAGAAATAGACTTTTCCAGGAAGAGCACACCAACTGGTTATCCAATACCAAACGATCAGCCCTGAAAATGTACAAACTAGTAACACATACAGCTTGAGCAGGTGTATTTGGAAATATATCTACATATACATTTATGCATGTGACAATACTTAGTGGGTAAAGGGAATATGAATTGGAAAGAGAACAAGGAAAGACATATAGGAGGGCTTGGATCGAGGAAAAGGAAGGGAAACTGATATAATTATCTTGTGAATGCAAAAGAAAAATTAAAAGTAGTAAAAATAAATACCATTAAAAAAGAATATAATGGCTGTTCAACGGCACTACATTTCCTGACACTTAGCTCCAACCATAACCAGGCTAAGTGTATTAAAGTCCTTTTGTCATCACCCTTCTAAAATCAAAGGAATTAGCGGGTGATAGTATTCCCATTTTGTTTACTGAGAACAAATATTTAGACATCTAAACAAAATCAGACCTAAGAAACATGCATTTTTGCATCCTCCATTTTACCTGATGAGATGAATGTTTGAAGCATTTAATTAACTGATCCAGAATCACTTAGTGCTGGAAAAAATGGATTCAAAACCTGTCCACCAATGACTTTGATCCTAATTACTGAGCTACTGTGTCAATATGCATTTGAATTTCTAACAGACACAACTTGACAAATAATATAATTTCATTCATCTCTAAATATCAAATCTCAAAGACTTGATTGATTAATTAATGAGAGAATCATTTAAGTTACTACTTCTGATCCAAAGCATATCCCTAAATGCCACACATTCAAATCAGCTAAGGAATTTTGAAATAATTTACCATGGATGCAAAGTGTTCAGAAATCAATATCCACAGGGAGATGGCCAACTACATTCTACTGGGCACAATTTGTATTTGAAGAAATAGGCATCATTAGTATTATTAACTGTAATAAGTACTATTTAACCATCTTAAGTGTTTGACTGTTTAATTACTCAGTTCTCCTGAGACTCCCTCTGCCGCTACCCCACCCACTTTTAAGGACAAAAGTATAGGATACCACCATTGAAAGCATTAGCCCTGGAATGTATCCAGAAACATCAAGCATAGGGCCTCAAATTATTTCATTCCTGAGTGGTTTTCAGCAGACATACAGTGTTTTGAAAATTTCAGCCACTAATTTGAAATAGACAAAGCCAATGGGTCTACTCA
This sequence comes from Mesocricetus auratus, assembly GCF_017639785.1. Classification (NCBI taxonomy): domain Eukaryota; kingdom Metazoa; phylum Chordata; class Mammalia; order Rodentia; family Cricetidae; genus Mesocricetus; species Mesocricetus auratus. The sequence goes on from NW_024429222.1 coordinate 136,288, forward strand.
CAGTGTGATATGTGATGTTTATATAGGAACATATTATCAATAACACTAGGATTAACGTTGACATATCACTCTAGGTTTTATCAAAATCAAATACAAATCATGAATCTAATTATGAATAGTAAGCAATAGTAGTTTTGTATGTGTGTCTGATTGGTTGACTAAATAAAGCACTTTTGGCCAATAGGGAAACAAGATAGTTGGGATTAAGAGTCAAGGAGGATTCTGGGAAACAGAGGCACAGTCACTCATGATGTAGGATAGGAGAAGTAACAGGTCCAGACCCTTTTCTCCAGTAAGAGGAGATCATGTGGAAATACTTAGATTAGCAGTTATGGGCTAATAAGTAAGTCAGAGCTAGCTGATGAGAAACCAAGCAAATGGCCAATAGCTTTATAATTAATGTAGTGTCTCGTGTGTTACATGGGGGCTGAGACAGCAACTGGACACAAGCAGCTGGTAGGAAGACTACACGTTACAGTATTTGGTATATCCCACTGCAAAACAACATAAAGAAATTATGGATGTAATTATTTGTATATGACTGAAAGGTCCTGTAGTGCTAGTTCAAAAACAGTAGAGTATAAGAAGAACAGAATGCAAACTACATGGCTTATCATGAGTTATGTGTTGCTTTTATCCTCTGAAATTTAAACTCCTTCAGAATAGAAATGTAACTAATAATAATAACAACAACAATAACAATAACATAGAGAAAACAAGATCCTAAACAGAGACAACGAGAAGTAGGTTAGAGTCAGGGCACCAAATTAACTACACTGTATTACACACTTTTTTTTAATATTTAAATCATTTATTGCCATTAAGTTACAGATACGGATATACACACTATGGAAAACACTTGTTACCACTGCAAAGTATGTATAGACGTGTGGCCGACTGAAGGATATACTATGGTCATTAAAGAAAAAGTCAAGAATTTAAGTAAGTGCTTGTAGTTATATAAAATTTGTTCCTTAGATTTTTATTACACAAATCCCAATAGATAATATACACATTACCACAGATTCCTACAGATAAAACCATCACTGAAAATTATTAAATTAGTTGCATATTCTGAACTACTCTTGATGAAGACAAATACATTTTAGCATTGATAAGGCAGCAGAGAGTTGGTTTAGGGACTCTCAGCTTTTCTATAATGTTGGCATGGCAATTAAGGGTAGCATTCCGTATTTTCCTTCAGCAAGATCATTTATGCTGACGTGATCTGTGGCATGGCAGCAGTGGCTGAGGCGCTGACCTTTTCAAGAGCTGGTTGGTCCTCACTGCTACGCAGACGCCTTCTTGCTCATCTCGTAGTTGATAAGCCGTCCTCCCTGGATGAGCTGGGCGACCTCGTTTGTTACATGGCATGCAAACAGAAGCCAGTTTCGAGGCTGCACCTTGTAGGCAAATCTCATGAATGTCAAGGAATAGCAGCAGAGGGCGAAGGTCATCCGCCCACTGATGATCTCTGGAGACTTCTTCATGTCATTGATGGCAGCAATGGGGAGACCCCAGTTGGCAACTGGACCCCAGAAGTGCGTGCTCATCAGGTAGTCCCGGAAGTCCTTGCTGCGGACATAGTCCGCCGCCTTGCGCACCAGCGCCCCAGCAATGGCCATGCGTGCGGTCGGCGGCGCGGCCGCTCTGCGGGGGAAGCCGCCCTGCGGACCAACCACACCGGCGTCGAGGGAGCGACCGAGCGCGTATTACACACTTTTATAAATACAATCTGCATTTAAAAGTCAGAGAGTTTGTACATAATAGAAGTTTTGCTAGATGTAAACTTGGGAAAGACAGTGTTTTTCTCCTATTGTTTCTAGCTAACAGAATTCTCTAATACACATTTATTCTGTATTTTCTGTCTCTTTCCTCCCTTTGCCTTTACAATTTTTAATTGCAAACACAGAACACACACAAAGGGTTTGTTTGACTGTTCTGAAGTTATTTTTAAATATTATTGGCTTTTATTTATCTTTGAGCTTTGTTCATTTCACATAGGTCAGGGAAGAGAGAATCTTCACTGAGTCTAACTTGGTTTCTAGAGAAATGAAAAACACATTTTTATAAGCACAAAATGCAGATATAAATATATTACATAAACAAACCTATGTATTTCATTGCTGAAATTAGAGGTTTTGACCTGACAAGTTAAATATCTTAAAGGATATTAAGGAGAGAAGGAACATTGATTGGCAAAAAAAACTTTCCCACAAACCACCAAATGTTGAATCATAATAAACTCAGCCAACATTATCTTTTCTTTTTACAGAGACTTCAAGCAGGGTGGGATGTTCTGCTGAGTTATAAGGAAGCTGTGCTATGCTCTTTCCTTTGATGAAGAAAAGCACAGAATTATTCTTTGTGGTATACCAAACAGAAGATCATGACTTTCAATTAGCTCTATCTACGAAAACAAATTTCATTTTATTGTCTGTTTTGGTGCCTGTGGCTCTCAGTGTGTTCCAAGTACTCAGTGGGTGAGGTTTCAGTAGTTACTCTATACGAACACGGGATGCCAGGGCAAAACATGAGGTGTCAGAAAGTGTTTTCTCTGATACTATATTAGGGGGAAATGTTAATGATAGAAAGAGCATCAATTATTTAGTGCGGCTTTGTTAAGGAAAGTTATGGCTGACAGTACTATAGTTGAGAGTTACAAGACATTCAGCATGAAAAGTCAGTTGCATTAGGGATACCTAAAACAAAGTTATTCTATGTTTTCCTAGACAAACAACCATTTTATGCAAAGATTTTTAATGTGGCCAGTGTGTGTTCATGTGTGTGTGAATCAGTATATATCGATGTGTATGCCCCTGTCAAAGGCAGACATCGATTTTCCTGTTCCATTGTTCACTGATGCAATTCACTTGAGGATTAGTTTCTCACTAAATCTGAAGCATGTTGTTTGGGACTAAGATGGTGACCATTTTTCTCAATTAAAGTTATATTGCCATGAAGAGACACTATGACCATGGCAACTCTTATAAAGAAAAACATTTAGTTTGGACTGGTTTACAATTTCAGAAGTTTATTTCATTATCCTCAAGGTGGAAAGCACAGTGTTGTGCAGTCAGAAGGAGACAGAGTCCTACATCTGGATCTGTAGGGAGCAGAGAGTGATCTGCCACACTGGGCATGGCTTGATCATCTGAGACTTCAAAGTCTGCCCCCCAGTGACTGTTTCCTCCAAAGATGCCACATCTACTCCATCAAGGCCCACCTCCTAATAGTGCCATGCCCTATGAGCCTATGGGGGCCATTTTCTTTCAAACCATCACACCATTAAAGCCCAGAGACTATCTTGTCCCAATATGACTACAACCACATCAGCAATGAGTTGACCAGTACCACAAGCTCTTGTTTTATCTTGTGGGTACATGGCATCCAAGTAGAGGTCTACATATTTGCCCAGTAAGCACTTGCTTTTCTTAAGTGTTTAGCTAAAACTTAACTTGAGTTTCCTTTCAAGAAGCCCCTTGTTTTAAAAGTTACAATCATCTAGTTAACATTGCAGGCTGCCTTGATTTACATAACACATTTAGGATCTACACTTTGCCTCACTATATGTTGTAAATTCAAAACTAATTTTAATGATGTCTATACCTGAAGGCAAAATATTAATAAGGAACTTAATTCCAAGAACAGGAAATAAAATCACAGCAAGACTAATGATGCAATCTTTTATGACTTTTTTGATATTATAATTGCAAAATTCCCCCAAACTTTCTTCCCTCTAAACACTCCCATATAGCATCCCATCTTGCTCTCTTTCAAATTCATGGCTTCCTTTTCCATGTTGTGTCATATATGTGTATGTGTGTGTGTGTGTGTGTGTGTGTGTGTGTTTATGTGTAGTCCAAAATATCCATAAATAATAAATCAATCAATGGTC